>NC_056528.1:37478638-37541357 GCF_019175285.1 Sceloporus undulatus | reverse complement strand
TGAAACAGAAGGATTGAGAGAGAGCAGACAGGTCCTGGAAAAGGAGGACCAAGTCTGGTTGCCCTGAGGACGAGGCACACTGCAAAATGTAGGACATTCATGTGCCCTCATATCTATGTAAATCCATGCTTCTTAGTCCTTGCTCAAAGGGAGGACCTTTTGGACTTTCCTCCTGGGCAGAAAGTTGAAAGGTAGGGCGGGCTTGGAAAAGAGGACCAAGTGTGGTCATCCTGAGGCCAAGGCACTTCAAAATGTAGGACATCAAGACAGCCTATTTGATGTAAGTGTAAACCCATGCTTCTTGTCCTGCTCAAAAGGGAGGACCTTTGGACTTTTCCTCCTTGTAGGGCAAGTGTTAGAAAAGGAGGGCCCAGTGTGGTGGTCACCCTGATGGGAAGCGACGGGGAAGAAGGCGCACCACAAGGACAACCAGAACAAGCCTCGTCTCCTTGCTTGCCCTGCCCTGCCTTACCTTCTGTAGGGGCTATCTGGATGGCGCTGTAGGGCCAGAGGCGGAGGCAGGCGGCCAGGTTTGCCCTTCCAGAGAGCCCCGAGGCCTTGGCTCCGGCGGAGGCGGCGCACAGAGGCCCGGAGCCCCCTCGGGAGCCGGGAGCCCCACTGGGGCCCCGACGGTCAGCACCTCCAGCGGCGCGTGGCGCTCAGGCTCACCGCCCCGGCCAGACCCCGCAGCACAGCCGCTGCCACGCCGTCAGGCGCCCGTCCCGCTTCCAGGTCGCCATCCTCCTCGGCCCCGGTCGCAGAGCCAGCCTCTTCGCTCCCGGGGCGGGACTGGGGGGAGGCGGGGCGGGCGGAGGCTAGGCGAGGACGGGGACTGAGTGAGGCCTCCTCCTCAGCGCCACAAAATGAGGGCCTTCCAGAGAAGGAAGGAGAAGGAGGCGGCTATGGCCGAAGGAAGCTGAAATATGAATCACTTCCTCAGGTTATTGATAGAGTGACCATAAGGCCTCACTGCCCCGGAGGAGGAGGAGGAGGAGGAGGCTCCACGGAATGGAGGGCATTAAGAAAAATGCAGGACAGGACCCAAAATCAAACCCAGTTAAAGCGGGATCAACTGGCATCGGTTCTCAGTGTGGCGGCGGCAGCAAGCGTTCCTTGCCTGAAAGTCACCCTAAATCGATTTGGGAGACTTTGGTCTGAAACACACTGCAGAAATAATCCGCTTTGAGGGGCCGCTTTAACTGCCCTGGCTCAGTGGCGACGGAATTTGGGGATGGTAGTTTTGCGTGGCGTTTAGCTTCTCTCTCTGTCAGGGAGCTCCGGCGCCACAATAAACTACAACTCCCGGATCCCCTCCGCATTGAGCAGGGCAGTTAAGCGGCGCTCGACTGGTTTAATTTCTGCAGCTCTTCCTCACTGGAGAAATAATCCGCTTTGAGACCGCTTTGACTGCCCGGCCAGGGCTAAAGAATGCTGGGAGTTGTAGTTATTGTGGCGCCGGAGCTCTCCGACAGAGCCGGCTAAATGCGTAGCAAAACTACAGTTCCCAGAACCCTCGCATCGAGCCAGGGCAGTTAAAGCGGCCTCGAACCGGATTATTTCTCCAACCGGAAAGAAGCCTCTCACAAATAAAAGCACAGGCCCTTGGCTCATGGCTCCCCGCGTCGGGGCTCCATCTTGGCCTCAGCAGGGCTGAGAATCCCCTCAGAAGGGAGGCCAGCAGGGAAGGAGGCCTAGCTAGCGCCTTCTCCTCTCTCCTTTTCGGGCTGCGGCGGGTGCTCCGCCCCGGGGAGGCCGGGCCAGGGAGGACTCCTGGAGGAGGCTGCGTCGGCCTGAGAACTTGCGGCGAAGGCGAAGGCAAGAGGTGGGCTGAGGCCGGAGTAGGCCGCAGGGGAGCGCCAGGAGGAGGGCTCTCGGCTCGCCTGACAGTGAGGCTTTGCAAGGGGAAGCGGCGACGACGCCAGGCCCCTCGGGAAGGAGGAGGGGTCCCTGCCCCCGCCCAAGCAGGGAAGGCCGACCCTCCTCCGGGTAGCTTTGGGGAGGAAGAGGCCTGCTGTCCGGCCCCGGCGGAGAGGCAAGAAGGGCGCAGGAGGGGTTGTTTTCTTGGGGGGGGGGCAGAGGAGGGCGTGAAGAAAGGGTCCTTATGGTCCTGGGAAAAGGCATGGGGGAAGACCCCCACCCCACCCCATAAAGAGCCAAGGGGCATGGCATGGGGGTAGACCTCCGCTGCCCCATAAGGAAGGAGCCAGCCTCCTACTCCGGGAAAGGGGCATGGGGCAGGGAGACCCCACCCACAGGGAGCCAGCCTCATGGCCTGGTGAGGAGGGGGCATGGGAAAGGCCCAGACCCCATAGGGAACCAGCCTCGTGATCCCTGAGAAGGGGGCATGCGGGCAGACCCCAAACCCGCCCCACAGGGACCGAGCATCAAACTCCTGAGAAGGGGGCATATTCCCCCACCCCATCGGGAAGCATACTCCTGAGAAGGGACATGGGGGACCCCGACCTCATAGGGAGCAAGCCTCACAATCCTAAGAAGAAGGCATGATGGTGGGGCACCCTCCCCCCCCCCATAGGGAGACATACTCCTGAGAAGGGGGCATGAATGGGGGCAGATTCCCCCACCCCATAGGGGCCCATATTCTTGAGAAGGGAGGCAGGGGGGAGACCGCACCCCTCTCATAGGGAGCCAGCCTCATGCTGAGAAGAATGGGGGCATGGGGGCAGACCCACAACCCACCCCTTAGGAAGCCAGCCTCACACACCTGAGAAGGGGGCATGGGAGGCCGACCTCCAGGAGTGGGCTGGGCAGAGGTTGCATGGGGGAAGGATTTTGGCCATGGGCTGTATGGGGTCGAAACATTGGGGGGGGTGCTGGTAGAGGGGTTAACTCGCATTCTGTGGGGTATGAGGTGGGTCCTCTTTAGGATAAGGGAAGCAGAAGCCTCTCCAATGGAGTGGTTGGACTGTGGGGGGGAAGAGAATGTGGGGGTTTCAGGCTCTTGTGGGGGGCAAAGGAGGAGACGGGAGGGCCAGCACCTCATGGGGTGCCAGTGGCTGGGAATGGCTAGAAGGCAATGTGGATGTGAGTGGGGGGAAATGGAGGCCGGCCCCATTGAAGGTGTGGGGGTAAGTAGGGTTTTGCATGGTCCTCAGGGAGCCCCTTTGTTGAGAAGGAAAAGCCAGTGAGGGATCTGTCAGTTCTGTGTGGGGCTGGCTCGGAGAAGGCAAAGACATCCTATCCCCAAGGAAGCAAGGCTGTGAGGGTGTTGCTGTGTGCCTACAAGGGTTTTCCGACTTATGGTGACCCTGTCACAGGATTTTCTTGGTAAGATTGTGTGTTTCCACAGGCCAAACAGGCATCCTAGCAGGGTGACCTGATGTCAACACCTCAAGGGAGGACAAGGCACCTTAAATGTAGGACATTACAAAACAAAAGCAAAACACTGATAAAATATAGAATTCATGCTTCTAGTCATGCTCAAATGAAGGATGTGTTGGACATTCCTCTTGAAACAGAAGGTTGAAAAGGAGGACGTGTCTTGGAAACGGATGACATCTGGTCACCCTCGCTTGCTTGGGAGGCAAGAAGAGAAAGCGCAGATGGCCTAGTGGCGGCTTTTCCTGCTTCCCTTTTGGAGAGGGTATCTACATTATAATCTAAACAGGTGGGTTGTGGTTACTTGAAATAGGCAGAGGGATCACAAACCAGTGAAGTTACCAGAGAAGTACAGAAATGCACCAGCCGGGAATAGCAGCTGGATGTGGAGGAGTTGGAAGAATGTGGTTCTTCCTGATAGGAAAAGTGGTCTGTGCAGCTATGCTTTCTGTGTGCTTCAGTGTGGACACACTTTGTTAGGGATGCGGACATATCCCCCCCTCATTCATTAATTCAAAATAATAGCCCACCTTTATCAAAATGCTATTGGGGTAGCATTCCTTATGTGGTTAGGGAACTGTAGGTGTTTGTGTCTCTGTATGGAGTGAGGAAATGCTGTGATGTGCAATGGAGAAAGAACCGGTGTAGTTATAGCACACACCCTATGTATTGAAAATTTATTAGCATGCTTTATCTGAAGCCCAGGGCTTGGAATTAACTAGTTTTTGGATCACAGAATCCCACAGCTAACAGTCTTTTTGAATAACCTTTTGAAGCTCAATTGGAGATGGGCTATGGCAAGCAGCTGCCTGTCATTGTCACCTCTGATAGTGAGGGTGTGATTAAGGCTGTGATTTGGGAATGATAATGCCTCTCTGTCAAGTGTGCATGGCGAAGTGATGTGAGTTTTATAGAGATAAAATAGGAAGCAGGAATATATGAGGAGGGTATATTGGGTGAGCGGTGAAAGAGAAACAAATAGTCAAGGTAAGGAGCTGTATGTTGAAATAGATACAGACAAAAATCCACAAACAGTGATACCTTTATTGGCCAACCGAAATGCACATATTCTTGTTGCAAGCTTTCGAAGCTCCACTGGAGGCTTCCTTCAGGCAAGATGTTACATGCCAAACAAGAGAAAAATTAGAGATGTTAGTAAGATGCCACAATATGTTGTAGTTAATTTACTAAATAATAATCATGATAATAATAATAAAATTTATTTATATTCCTCCCGCCCTCCTGCGGATCGAGGCGGATTATAACTGATAAAATCAAACAATAAATTTACACAATCCATACTACATAAAAAATAAATAAAACACGCCAAAAACAGTAAAAATCATTAACATTAGCGAAGTCGTCGTTGTGTCTGTACTACTGAATCAGGTGTAGAAAATTCTGTAAGCTCCACTATAAAAGATCAGGTGGATAGGCTCGCCGGAAGAGATCCGTCTTAAGTGCCTTCTTAAAGGCTTCAAGGTGGTGATGAGACAGATATCTTCCGGTAGTTATTCCAAAGTGTGGGAGTCGCGGCTGTGAATGCTTTGTGGGAAGCTGTGATTAGTCTGGTCTTTGTATGTTCCAATAATTTCTTCCTGGATGTTCTGAGAGTGCGGGGCGGATGGCCAACACAGCTACCCCTGCATGTTTTTTTGTTGTGAATAGGGGTGATAGTTAGAATTTGGTTGGTTAGAGCTAGTATGGTGTTGGTTTTGGGTTTAGGATCAGGGATATGGGTTCAAATAGCTGCTTAGCCATGCAAGCTTACAAAGTGCCTTATTGAATGGCCCAATATTGATCAAGCTACTAGTATTCCATAAAATCTCCAATATAGCATAATTCCAATATAATCACAAGGATACTGGGAGATAAAAAGGTAAAACATCCAGATGCATTACCCTGAGCTTTCTGGAGAATTATTTTAATGTATAATTGTCTTTACCTTCAATAAATATTAGAGCTGCTTATGGAATCTCAAAATCTACTAAGATGCTGCTTAGCCCAGCTTAAAATGGAGGACATTTTGGACATTCCTCCGAAACAGAAGGTTGAGAGAGAGCAGACAGGTCCTGGAAAAGGAGGACCAAGTCTGGCTGCTTTGAGGACAAGGCACTGCAAAATGTAGGACACTCATGACCCTCATATCGACGTAAACCCATGCTTCTTAGCCCTGCTCAAAATGGAGGATATTTTGGACATTCTTCCTGGGCAGAAGATTGAGAGAACAGACCAGTCCTGGAAAAGGAGGGCCAAGTATGGTTGTCACCCTGAGGACAAAGCACTGCAAAATGTAGGACATTCATTGCCCTCATATCAATGTAAACCCATGCTTCTTCGTCCTGCTCAAAATGGAGGACATTTTGGACTTTTCCTCCTGGGCAGAAAGTTGAAAGGTAGGGCAGGTCCTGGAAAAAGAGGACCAAGTGTAGTGGTCACCCTGTGGAAGAAGGCACACCACCACCACAACAACAACAACAACAACAACCGCTGCCACCAGAACAAGCCTCGTCTCCTTGCCTTGCCCTGCCTTACCTTCTGTAGGAGGCGATCTGGATGGCGCTGTAGGGCCAGAGGCGGAGGCAGGCGGCCAGGTTGCCCTTCCAGAGAGCCCCGAGGCCTTGGCTCCGGCGGAGGCGGCGCCCAGAGGCCCGGAGCCCCCCTCGGGAGCCGGGGAGCCCCACTTGGGCCCCGACGGTCAGCACCTCCAGCGGCGCAGTGGCGCTCAGGCTCACCGCCCCGGCCAGAGCCCCGCAGCACAGCCGCTGCCACGCCGTCAGGCGCCCGTCCCGCTTCCAGGTCGCCATCCTCCTCGGCCCCGGTCGCAGAGCCAGCCCTCTCTCGCTCCCGGGGCGGGACTGGGAGGGAGGCGGGCGGGAGGCTAGGCGAGGACGGGGACTGAGTGAGGCCTCCTCCTCAGCGCCACAAAATGGAGGGCCTTCCAGAGAAGGAAGGAGAAGGAGGCGGCTATGGCCGAAGGAAGCTGAAATATGAATTCACTTCCTCAGGTTTATTGGTAGGGTGACCATAAGGCCTCACTGCCCCGGAGGAGGAGGAGGAGGAGGCTCCACGGAATGGAGGGCATTAAGAAAAATGCAGGACAGGGTCTCATAAATTCAAACCCAGTTAAAGCGGGATCAAACTGCATCGATTCTACAGTGTGGCGGCGGCAGCAAGCGTTCCTTGCCTGAAAGTCACCCTAAATCGATTTGGAGACTTTGGTCTATAACACACTGCAGAAATAATCCGCTTTGAGGCCGCTTTAACTGCCCTGGCTCAGGGCTAAAGAATGCTGGGAGTTGTAGTTTATTGTGGCGCCGGAGCTCTTCGACAGAGGCGGCTAAATGCGTAGCAAAACTACAGTTCCCAGAATTCCCTCGCATCGAGCCAGGGCAGTTAAAGCGGCCTCGAACCGGATTATTTCTCCAACCGGAGAAGCCTCTCACAGAATAAGAAAGCACAGGCCCTTGGCTCATGGCTCCCCGCTTCGGGGCTCCATCTTGGCCTCAGCAGGGCTGAGAATCCCCTCAGAAGGGAGGCAGCAGGGAAAGAGGCCTAGCTAGCGCCTTCTCCTCCTCCTCCTTCTCCCTTTCGGGCTGCGGCGGGTGCTCCGCCCCGGGGAGGCCGGGCCAGGAGGACTCCTGGAGGAGGCTGCGTCGGCCTGAGAACTTGCGGCGAAGGCAAGAGGTGGGCTGAGGCCGGAGTAGGCCGCAGGGGAGGCCAGGAGGAGGGCTCTCGGCTCGCCTGACAGTGAGGCTTTGCAAGGGGAAGCTGCGACGACGCCAGGCCCCTCGGGAAGGAGGAGGGGTCCCTGCCCCCCGCCCAAGCAGGGGAGGCCGACCCTCCTCCGGGTAGCTTTGGGGAGGAAGAGGCCTCCTGTCCGGCCCCTGCGGAGAGGCAAGAAGGGCGCAGGGGGGTTGTTTTCTGTGGGGTGGGCAGAGGAGGGCGTGGAGAAAGGGTCCTTATGGTCCTGGGAAGAAGGCATGGGGGAAGACCCCCACCCCACAAAGAGCCAGCCTCGCCCTCTTAAGAAGGGGGCATGGCATGGGGGTAGACCTCCGCTGCCCCATAAGGAAGGAGCCAGCCTCCTACTCCGGGGAAAGGGGCATGGGGCAGGCAGACCCCACCCCACAGGGAGCCACTGGCCTGGAGGAGGGGGCATGGGAAAGGCCCAGACCCCATAGGGAACCAGCCTCTGATCCCTGAGAAGGGGGCATCGGGCAGACCCCAAACCCGCCCACAGGGACCTAGCATCATACTCCTGAGAAGGGGGCATATCCCCCACCCCATGCGGAGACATACTCCTGAGAAGGGAGAATGGGGGACTCCGCACCTCATAGGGAGCCAGCCTCACAATCCAAGAAGAAGGCATGATGGTGGGGCAGACCTTCCCCCCCCCATAGGGAGCATACTCCTGAGAAGGGGGCATGCATGGGGGCAGATTCCCCCACCCATAGGGGCCCATATCCTGAGAAGGGGGGCAGGGGGGAGACCGCACCCCCTCTCATAGGGAGCCAGCCTCATGCTGAAGAAGAGGGGGCAATGGCATACCCACAACCCACCCCTTAGGAAGCCAGCCTCACACACCTGAGAAGGGGGCATGGGAGGCCGACTTCCAGGAGTGGGCTGGGCAGAGGTTGCATGGGGGAAGGATTTTTGGCATGGGCTGTATGGGGTCGAAACATTGGGGGTGGTGCTGGTAGAGGGGTTAACTCGCATTCTGTGGGGTATGAAGTGGGTCCTCTTTAGGATAAGGGAAGCAGAAGCCTCTCCCAATGGAGTGAGTTGGACTGTGGGGGGGAAGAGAATGTGGGGGGTTCAGGCCTCTTGTGGGGGGCAAAGGAGGAGACGGGAGGGCCAGCGCCTCATGGGGTGCCATGGCTGGGAATGGCTAGAAGGCAGTGTGGATGTGAGTGGGGGGAAATGGAGGCCTGCCCCATTGAAGGTGTGGGGGTAGGTAGGGTTTGCATGGTCTCAGGGAGCCCCTTTGTTGAGGAGGAAAAGCCAGTGAGGGATCTGTCAGTTCTGTGTGGGGCTGGGCTCTGAGAAGGTGAAGACTATCCTATCCCCAAGGAAGGCAAGGCTGTGAGGGTGGTTGCTGTGTGCCTACAAGGTGTTTCCGACTTATGGTGACCCTGTCACAGGATTTTCTTGGTAAGATTTGTGGGTTTCCACAGGCCACACAGGCATCTCCTAGCAGGGTGACCTGATGTCAACACCTCAAGGGAGGACAAGGCACCTTAAATGTAGGACATTACAAAACAAAAGCTAAAAACACTGATATAAATATAGAATTCATGCTTCTTAGTCATGCTCAAAATGAAGGATGTGTTGGACATTCCTCTTGAACAGAAGGTTGAAAAGGAGGACGTGTCTTAGAAACGGAGGACATCTGGTCACCTCGCCTTGCTTTGGGAGGCAAGAAGAGAGAAAGGCAAGATGGCCTAGTGGCGGCGTTTCCTGCTCCCCTTTCGGAGAGGGTATCTACATTATAATCTAAACAGGTGGGTTGTAGTTACTTGAAAACAGGCAGGAGGGATCACAAACCAGTAAAGATATTCAGAGAAGTAACAGAAATGCACCAGCCAGGAATAGCAGCTGGATGTGGAGGAGTTGGAAGAATGTGGTTCTTCCTGATAGGAAAAGTGGTTTGTGCAGTCGATGCTTCTGTGTGCTTTCAGGTGTGGACACACTTTGTTAGGGATGCAGACATAATCCCCCCCCCCCATTCATTAATTCAAATATTTATAGCCCACCTTTATCAAAATGCTATTTGAGTAGCATTCCTTATGTGGTTAGGGGAACTAGGTGTTATGTCTCTGTATGGAGTGAGGAAATGCTGTGATGTGCAATGGAGAAAGAACTGGTGTAGTTATAACACACACACACAGGTATTGAAAATTTATTAGCGTGCTTTATCTGAAGCCCAGGGCTTGGAATTAACTAGTTTTTGGATCACAGAATCCCACAGCTAACAGGCTTTTTGAATAACCTTTTGAAGCTTCAGTTGGAGATGGGCTATATGGCAAGCAGCTGCCTATCATTGTCACCTCTGATAGTGAGGGGTGTATTAAGGCTGTGATTTGGGAATGATATGCCTCTCTGTCAAGTGTGCAGTGCGAAGTGATGTGAGTTTTATAGAGATAAAATAAGGAAGCAGGAATATATGAGGAGGGTATATTGGGTGAGCAGGTGAAAGAGAAACAAATAGTTCCAGGTAAGGAGCTGTTATGTTGAAATAGATACAGACAAAAATCCACCAAACAGTGATACCTTTATTGGCCAACCGAAATGCACAATATTCTTGTTGCAAGCTTTCGAAGCTCCACTGGAGGCTTCTTCAGGCAAGATGTTACATGCCAAACAAGAGAAAAATTAGAGATGTTAGTAAGATGCCACAATATGTTAGTTTAATTTACTAAATAATAATCATGATAATAATAATAAAATTTATTTATATTTCCCGCCTCTCCCTGCGGATCGAGGTGGGATTATAACTGATAAAATCAAACAATAAATTTACACAATACCATACTACATAAAATAATCAATAAAAACACGCCAAAATACAGTAAAATCATTAACATAGCCAAGTCGTCGTCTGTGTCTGTACTACTGAATCAGGTGTAGAAAATTCTGTAAGCTCCACTATAAAAGATCAGGTGGATAGGCTCGCCGGAAGAGATCCGTCTTAAGTGCCTTCGTAAAGGCTTCTAAGGTGGTGATGAGACAGATATCTTCCGGTAAGTTATTCCAAAGTGTGGGAGTCGTGGCTGTGAATGCTTTGTGGGAAGCTGTGATTAGTCTGGTCTTTGTATGTTCCAATAATTTCTTCCTGGATGTTCTGAGAGTGCGGGGCGGATTGGCCAACACAGCTACCCCTGCATGGTTTTTGTTGTTGAAATAGATGGTGATAGTTAGAATTTGGTTTGGTTAGAGCTAGTATGGTGTTGGGTTTTGGGTTTAGGATCAGGGGATATGGGTTCAAATAGCTGCTTAGCCATGCAAGCTTACAAAGTGGCCTTATTGAATGGCCCAATATTGATCAAGCTACTAGTATTCCATAAAATCTCCAATATAGCTATCATTCCAATATAATCACAAGGATACTGGGAAGATAAAAAGGTAAAACATCCAGATGCATTACCCTGAGCTTTCTGGAGAATTTATTTTAATGTATTAATTGTCTTACTCTTCAATAAAATTATTAGAGCTGCTTATGGAATCTCAAAATCTACTAAGAACACCAAGATCTGGAAGAGTGGCATAAAAACAAAAGAAAAGAGTCAAACCCAGTTTGTTATAGTTGTTATCATGTGCCGTCAAGTTGTTTTCGACATGGCAACCCTAAGGCATCTGGCGTTTTCTTGGCAAGTCTCTTCAGAGGGGCTTTCCCTTTGCCCTCCTCTGAGGCTGAGAGAGTGTGATTTGGCCAAGGTCATCCAGTGGGTTTTGTGGCCAAGTGGGGAATTCAAACCCTATTCTCTAGAGTCATAGTCCAACGCTCAACCCAGTACACTGCACTGGCTCCTTAAACCAGTTCAGTCACATGCAAAAGCCTGATGCTGAAATTACATCAAAATTAGATGTGTATGAATGATACATGATGTGTAACAAAGTCCTCTCCCCAGTAACTGTTTGTTGAACTTCAGAGATATAGCAGCATATAAATTTAATATACATATATATGATGATACAACGAGGACTTGTAAAGGAAGGGAAAGGGAAGAGAAGCAGCAGAATGTTTCTATTTTGTTTTCCTCGCAGAGTTCTAATGAGCATTATACAGCAAAGTATCAGCAGTAAACCAACTTTCTGTATAGTCCAACACCTGTTTAGTCTTTTAGTGAGTCTACATAAGAAAGTTTTGCAACATTTCAGGGCCTAATATGTCTGGAAGATGCACAGGCTCCTGACAGACACCTGGAAAAAGTGGTGAAAATAGGATCAAAATAGGGCATAATTTGTACTGAGGAAGAGGAGGAAGGATAATGATAAGAACATCTGCCAAAAGGGGTGATTGCATAATTCTATAATGATAATAGGGCTGGAAGTAGATTATGAGCCAGCATAGTGTAGTGGTCTGAGTGTTGGACTAGAAATGCAGGAGACCAGGGCTCAAATCCCTGCCTGGCCATGTAAAGCTACTGGGTGATCTTAGGCAAGTCATACTCTTAGCCTTAGAAGAACAAATCCCCTCTAAACAAATATTGCCAAGAAAGCTCCATTAT
Organism: Sceloporus undulatus; assembly: GCF_019175285.1. Lineage (NCBI taxonomy): Eukaryota > Metazoa > Chordata > Lepidosauria > Squamata > Phrynosomatidae > Sceloporus > Sceloporus undulatus. The sequence goes on along the minus strand of NC_056528.1, from coordinate 37,529,790 downwards.
AGAGTCGCCATAAGTCAGAAACAACTTGAAGGCACATAAGAACAAGTACCAGACTATTTTAATATAACTTTCCTTTAGTTTTTATCAGTTACTTCTGTTCCTTTCTCAATGCCCTATGGATCACTCTCCATTCTCCATCATAAGAGGTGATGAGGCAGACTTGCTCTTTAGTTTATTTCAGCAACTGTGATGAAACATTTTCCACTTTGTTCTTGGTATCAAGGCCTAATCAAGCTGAGTTTGCCTTTGGGAGCGAGTGCATCTATGTGCTCTGGACTGCTGTTGTAGTTGAGTGTACTAAAGCATCACAGGAGACTCACCTGCTTTTTTCAGACGTGTAAATGTGCCCCACTATGGTGCTCTTGCCTTTTTAGATTTTGTACTTTGTCTGCTGTTCATTTAAATCATTTGTACATAATTCTTCACTATCATAGAGTCATAGTTTTAAAAGACCTCAAGGGCCATCATGTCCAACCCCCTGCCATGCAGGAATCTACAATCAAAGGACTCTTGACAGATGGCCATCCAACCTCTATTTAAAGACCTTCAAAAGAGGAGACTCCACCATACTCTGATGAAGTGTGTTGCACTGTCAAACAGCTCTTACTGTCAAGAAGGAAGTGTAGTTTGAATCCGTTGCTCTGTGTCCTAGTCTATGGAGCTGCAGAAATCAAACTTGCTCCGTCATGAGTATGACATCCTTTCAAATATTTAAACAGGGCTGTCATATCACCTCTTAACCTTCTCTTCTCCAGGCTAAACATATCCAGCTCCCTGAGCCTCTTCTCATGGGGCATGGTTTCCAGACCCTACAACATTGTAGTTGCCCTCTAGATGCGCACCAGCTTGACAGCATCCTTTTTGAATTGTGGTGTTGGAACTGATAACCCAGAACTGGACACAGTATTCCAGGTGCAGTCTGACCAAAGCAGAATAGAGGGGTACTATTACATCCTCGATCTAGATGCTGTACTTCTATTGATGCAGGCTAGAATCACATTGGCTTTTATGTCACACTTCAGAGTGATGTTGAATTTCAGTGGGTGTACAGTCAGCCCTCTGTATCCATGGATTCAAGCATCAATGGCTAAAAAATATTTCATATATATATATACATACACCTTTTGATCTTGCAATTTTATATAAGGGATCCATTTTAATATCCATTGCATTTAATGGGACTTGATATTTACAGCTTTTGATATCCATGTGGGGGAGGGAGGGGGAGAGTCCTGAAACCAAACCCCAGCAGATAGCAAGGGCCCACTATATTTCTTTTGTTGGGATGCTCATTAAAAAAGAAAATAAATAATTCACCACCTGATGTACATGTAATGGGGATGCACTTCTGTGGCTTGTAAAGGTGTTTTGTAAAGGATGGGAACAGGTGATGGCTTTGCCTGCGGCTACATTTTATTATTTAGTTCATTCCCCCTTGAGATCTTCAATTTGGGTCCTTAGGTCTCAGAAGGAGGCTTACTAGAATTTGCTAGTAACCTTTCCTTGTACATTTATACAGGAAAAACACTAGGTAGAGAAGCATATTGTTACTCTTGGAATTGAAAAGTTGGCATTTTAGGAAGGATTGCTGAATATACAAATGAGAATGTCATAATTTCCAGTACAGAGCTTGAAGACAAAATTGGAAGATCCAGAGAGGAAGGAAAGAGCCAGAAAACACCAAGATGAAAAAAAGCTGTTATTTCTATCAACTTTAAATTACCTTTCAAAGTGTACTATATTTCAAGGTGTGTAATTATTGCATAGCCTTTGAGAAATAGACATTGCTGAGCTATGTTAAAGATAACTGTATTTTATACTTTGTTATAATGCAATAAATACAAAAAATGTTTTAGAATTTACATCTGTGAGTAAATAGCAGCATTTCACTGCTATTTTAAATAAAGAATTAATTTATAAACTACTGTACATTGCTTCATTCTGTGCTCCCTGAGAATAAGAAAACAGAATGGATTTTTACTTATGATACGTAGTATCTCTTAATTTATGGTAAAATACTTTTCAAAAATTCAGAATGTTCGATCTGTTCAATTTATATGTTCTATCATTTCCAGTAAATTCAAGTATATAGTATAAAATATTGTGCATTTTGTAGTACCTAATACTGTGCATTTTCTTCAAATGCATAACATTTAAAATTATTAAGAGATGTCAGAACTATTCAGTTATGTTTATATTCACATGTCAGAAGGCTCTATTTACATATGTTACTATATTAAAGAGAAGTTTGATGGTTACAACTAAGGCTTAATATGTCAGCAATAGCAATGTTATTTGCAACTTATATTGGAATAAATCCCACTGAAATGCAAGGCACTTACGTTTGAATAAAGAGCCATAGGCTGTAATGACAAAGTTTTTTTATTAAAAGATTTAACCAATTTAATTCAGAAAAAACATTATTCATCTATCAAAAGTGGGAAAAACTGCCTGAAAGCTGGATGGCACAGATGGCACCTGTGCTTCATTATCATCTTTCAGGATGGAGTACATGTTTGTATGGTGCAAGAAGCTGTTCCTGGTAACCATGTAGGATATAAGGAGCATGCTTTATTTGCCATTCAGCATAACCCACCCTTTTGTTTTTCTAAAGGACATTTGGATGCCATGACAGTCACTCTAGTATGTGATTCCTCGGAAGCTATGGAGCTCTGTGCTTCTCAGCAACTCTATCTTAAGCCAGTAGCGAAGTTGACAATCAATGTGGTGCTTCCAGAACACACTGGATCGACCCAGGCATTCTCTAAGTGGGAAGTGATGGACAAGCTGAAGAATATGATTTGTCCAGACCAGTTCACCAGTGTAAAAGTTTCAAAGAGCACTAAGGGTTTCATTCGGTTTGAGGGAGAGGCAGAAACCAAGCGCTTGGTGTGTAGCCTTAAGGAAAAGCTCCATGGCAAGATGATAAAACTGAATGGTTTTAACGATGGCTTGCAAGTGGTTGCTACAGAGGCACCTCCAGATTTCCCAACTCCACAGGAGTTGGAAGCCAAGGTGAATGATAGAGGATTGCAGGAGGAAGACTTTGCTGAACAAAGCAAGGATATTGCTGACTGCATCCATTTGGAAGGATTGCCATGCAAATGGTTTGCACTAAAAGGCTCAGATAGTGAAATACCAAGTGAAGATGTCTTGAGAGCAGTGTTTGAAAGCTTTGGAAAGATCAAGAACATAGATATCCCTATGCTTGATCCTTATAGGGAAGAAATGGTGGGAGGAAGCATGAATAATTTCACTTTCCGTGGCCTGAGGACATTTGAAGCTTTTATCCAGTACCAAGAGTCCACGTCTTTTTCAAAAGCTATGGAGACACTTAAGGGAATGAAGCTGATGTTTAAAGGGGATGATGGAAAAGCTCTTGCGTGTAATATCAAGGTAAGAAGTGTCACAGGGGTAGCCATAGTTTAGTCTATTTCTACAGGGTTAAGTAAGTTGACTGCTACTGAAAGATTTATAATTTTTAGTCTGCTATAAACTTTTGTGGACTAGTCACTACTTCATTAGTCTACTTCTATCTAATAACAGGCTCTTGTTCTTAAATAAAAGTATATGCCACAATAAACCTGTTATCCATTCAGGTAGCACTAGACTTTGTTGTGGTCAAACAGGCTGTTTTATGCTGCCACATGTTTTGACAGTGTTTGGTATCTGCTGCCTAAAACTGAATGGTTCCTAAAAGTATTCTCATGTGATGCAGTGTAGTGTAGAATATGCTTTTTACCTAATTGACATGTTTTTATAGTACAGTATTACTTCCATGTTTTGTCTTTTTATATATAGTTGTCTACAAATAATTAGCAACCTCTGTTAGACTTGAGAATTATTTTTCTGCTTTCTCTCTTGGATATAATATTCAGTTATTATGGACTGTACAAAACAATATTTTGTTACAAAACAAAACAGTATTTTGTTAAAGAAGTCTTATGAAGACATTCTTAACACAGTGACTGAGGTCTTAGGTCCTACTGAATGTACTGGTCTAATTCCAATGAAAGTGTACATTACACTTTTGTTCACTTGTCCTCATTGGAAATGGGAACTTATTATTCATTTTAGTTACATGGCAGTTTTTAAGTCAGGGCTTTGGTCCTTTCCTGTGATTAACCTGGAAAACAAATATTTTGATATATTTTGATCAAATTTCAGCAGTTCAGAAAGACTAATATAGCAGAATCTGTAAAGATACCTAATTCACATGTACAAAGCAAGGGGAAATAACAGCTGATTTTCAAGGTGTTGGCCAACCCACATAGGATAACATCATACTTGGATCTTCTTTAGCAAATCCCCCAACTGATAATTTAAATCACTTTTTAAATCTTTCCCAAGTAGAAACCTACTGTTTGGCATGGAGAATAGCTGGAAGGATAGCATGTTACTTTTTCTGTTCATGTTGGATCCTGAACAGTAATATTCACCCCCCAGAGAACTCTTGGAAAACCTGAAAGGGAAATACATCTTTTTAGATAATGCATTATAACACTTATTTTGCAAGGCCCTAGATTTGAGTGTCCTTAAGTGGAACTCTGTAGAAGAAGAATATGGCTCTCCCTGTCAGAAGTCATGCTGTTCATATTGGGTTGCGTACCAAAGTCCTGTTATATTGGAGGCAGTTGAACCAAAGTGACGTGTGTGTGTGTGTGTGTGGGGGGGTCTCTTGGTGCTGTAAGACCTTCCATGTTGAATTTGTGGCCTGAAGGATGGCACTGGAGACTTCGTGGATTTGGTCAGCGTGAGAGAACAATACCACATTTCTGTTTTCTTTATTTTGCAACAGGTCACGTCTGATACTACCAGTCATTTCAGTGAGAGTGCTATAAATCAGAGAACTCTGGAAAGATTAACACTGCAAGGGCTAGAGCGAGAAAGAAGGCGGGAGGAAAACAGAGGGAAAAGGGGGACGGAAAGGTGAGGACCTTCATTTTTTTAAAATTGTTCATGTTTTATTAGTGGGGAAAACTGAGAAGAGAGTGTTTGCTGTTGTGTTGTCTCTGCACTTTGGCACCCAGGCAATTTAATTTGTGCATCAGGAAGATGTTATGCCCATGATCCATGTAAATGTGTGAAAATTTAGATGTTTTGCTTGTCATGAGGAACATCATTGTCAGGCACCTTTCCTTGCAATTACTAGAAATTGTAGGCATTTTCTGACCTGTTACAGACTGCCAAAATAAAGCTGCTTCGGGTCTCTTTGGAGGTATGCTATTTAAATGATGCATGGGTCCTAAGAGTCCGGAGGTTGCGCCAAAGCCACACTCAATTCCTAAGCACTGGAGTGCAGCTTTGGTACAGCTTCCAGATTCTTAGGATGCATGCATCATTTAAACAGCATACCTCCAAAGAGACCCAAAGCAGCTTTATTTTGGCAGTCTGTAACAGGCCTCTGTTTCTTGAAGTTTCAGTAAGCATTGCTCCTATATGCAAGCATATGCTTTCAATGCAAAAAATTTACCCAGCATGAGCTCTTGTGAATACACACAACTCTGAATAGGTTACTTCTTTAGGCAAAACATCAACTAGTAAAGCTGAGGAACTTTTCAAATGAAGGTTGCAAACTCTGATCAAAACTTAGTAAGGCACATAAATGCCTGTGCATGCACAGGCATGTGTCCATTTGTAGGTAGAGGTGCTAGGAAAGGTATCTAGATTATGGGATGAAATATAAAGAAGATTTCTACAATATACTGACATTAATTTTTTGCTGTAGGGATATCATCAACATAATTCTCTTTATTGTTCCTGGCCTTCCTGTTTGGCTCTGCCCAGGGATACCTAATAGATATTTTAAAAAGAGCCCTAATGCCATGTTATTTGTGGACATATGACTGAAATGATTGAAACTTGCTGTAGAAACCTAGCTGCAATATTCAAAATGGTTTCTATTTGATAATTAGCCAAGAAGAACTAGCCTTCTGTTAAAGGGCAGTATATTCCCTTTCCTTCTCAGCTAGAAGTCTGTGATAATTAGTGGTGGCTTTAAAAGCAAAATGAGGATGAAGTGCAGGAATGTGGTTGTTAAGACTTTGCTTGCTATTTACTTTGTTTCTCAGTTTCTTTAGTACTATAAAGAAACATTATTTCCACCCTGAAGTAAAATTAATTTCTGAGAAAGATTAATGATGTAGCTGATTTTTGGATTAGCTGTTAAATCCAAACATCCCGAGGGCAGGATGTCCAATTAAAAAGATTGTATGTACAGCGCTGTGTAAATTTACAGCGCTTTATAAATACAGGTTAATAATAATAATAATAAGTGTGCGGCCACTACTTGTTTTCTCAGCCTACCTTAGTTCCCCAGAGGGCTTCTTCAGTCTTAAATTACACCTGAGCAGCAGGAACACCTGAGCATATATGCTTTTATTCTGCAGGGAGACCAGGGCTCTACCCACTCTGTTGTTTATGGAAAAAATGTTGTTAAAGACAGAAACGGTAACACTAGATTTATGAACCTCTTAGTAGTTCATCACTTGCTGGGTTTTATTTCCAACCTTTTTCAAACCATTCAGCTTTTAGCTTTGGGATTTTATAGTGGCTATATAAGATTGTGCTGGTTGCACACCATTGTTGCATCTTCCATTTTCAAAAAAAGATTTACACAGTTTTGTCAGATTAAGATTGCATTGTTTTCCAGATTTCTGAGAAATAAAAAAAGAACTTCCCTCCTATTACCAAAAAGATTTCTGTTAAATTCAACTATTGGGGTCCATTAGAAAACTTCCAAACTGTACCATTAGTTCGGACCAACCAAAAATACAGGCAAGAAATTAAAAGACTTGGACTTGAAAAGGTAGATATGAAGAAGCTAGACAAGAGCCTGAAGTATAAAGTTATATCATTCGATACTAAAGTTAGGATTGCCCATGCTTATCTTATTTCCAGTTTCTGTGTATTGTGAAAGCAGGACAGTCATGAAAGTTGATAGGAGGAAAATCAATTCACTTGAAATGTGGTGCTGAAGAAAAGTTCTAAGGATACAATGGGCTGCTAAAAAGACAAATAAATGGGTCTAGAGCAAATCAAGGATGAACTCTCCCTAGAACCAAAGATGACTAAACTGAGCTTATCATACTTTGGACAAATCTTGAGAAGACATGACTCACTAGAAAAGACAATAATGCTTGGTAAGGTAGAAGGCAATACAAAAAGAGGAAGACTGCATTCCTAATGGATAGACTCAGTCAAGGAAGCCATAGCCCTGAGTTTACAAGATCCATGCAGGGTAGTTGATGATAGGGTGACTTGAACATCTCTCTTTCCTAGGATCACAGCAGTTAACAACAATTTAAAAATACATAGAATTGTAGACAAAATTGTGAGGTCTCCAGATTGCTTCACAAGAGAAACTGGCATGATTTTATATTTTTACAAATGGGGAATGAGACTTTGTGATTTTGCCCCAACCATTGTACTGTATGTATTGAACAAAAGCTTCCCAATACCTGGCAAACCTAAGTTTCCACCTCTTCCTCTACTGCAGCTTGCAGACCTTTCAGATTTTTTAGCTTTAGCATGAAGTCACTCCCCTGCTTCCTTTTGTAACATCTTACACATGTTGGTATTCTTTTGCAGTTTTCATTGCTCCTAATAAAAGTATTGCCTGCCTCTGGATTCTGGTGGTTCTCAAGTGTGAAGATTGTCTGATTTCAGCATTAGGTTTATGTGGACTCTATGTTCCTTCATAAATCACTGCTTTGGATGTTTTCCCTTAAGGAATGCAGTGACTCATGCACAAAGTTTCTTTGGTGGCTAAATAATTTGGCATCAGGAGTAACACCTTTATGCCCTTTGCATAGACATGGCAGAATTATCATCCAGATTACTGCCTGACTGAGAGAAGATAAATTGAGGCCTGTGAATTGTACGTAGATGCTGTGGTCAGCCTCTTTTGTCTGTAGGTGCTTCTGAGTTAATAAGCTCTCTTCATTTTTTTTAACTTACAGGCTATATTAGCAATTCTGTTGCATCAAGCATTTTGGGAATTACTGCCCTATCAAACTAGAAATTATTTATTTAACTTCTAGCATGCTTTTCCTCTGGTGGGTTTAGCAATTTACAAGCCAGAACTACTGTATTTAGACCTGCATCTTGTGCCTTGAGACTGTCTTCTAGGATGCAGAGTGACATGGGAGAGAGGAACAATGGCTGCAGCTTAGGTCCAAAGATTTAAACTCAGAGCATATTGAGGTGACTGGGTCTCTAACACTTGGCAGGAAAAAGAAGAGCCAACTTGTGTATTTGCTAAGGAAGAACATAGGCTGCAGTCCAACCTGCAGGTATGTGTTGAAGTCTCATCGAAACTAATAGGGAACATGCATGTAGTTGTGGGTTAGTTTACAGCCACAATGTATGACTTTAGATGTAACATCAGGATATCTTGAGAGTGTAAGACGTTTCAAGAGAAAGGTTCAGCTTGTCTTGAAACATTTTTCATCTCCTTGGAAATATGTGAGGTGATATATTAAAAATACACATTTCTAGAAGGTGTTACTAATTGTGTGTAAGAGTTAGTGGATTCCAAGCATGGATATCCTTCCTATTGGCATCATTAAAATCTTCTCTCCTGCCATGCAAAGGTTAAAAATGTAATACGATTTTTTAAAAACCTAAATTGTCCCATATTAACAATTGCCTAGAAAAAGACGTGATGATGACGATGAAAAAAAAGTTGGAGAAGGAAAGAGGAAATCTAAGATCAAGAGACGGGAAAAAAGACAGATAGATCAAGATGAAAAACGCCCAAGAAAGCTGCAGAAGGTAACAGCTGGAGAAGAGTTGTGGCCAGAGAATATGCCTGAATGGGAAGAGAGGAAATACCTTCTAGCTCAGAGAAGAGTGGAATCTATCAGGCTGCTTACAGTGCTGTTAAACCAAATAAAAGTAAGAATATATATTTTTAAGAATACTCCAACAGATTTACCAATCTGTATATTAAGCTATAGGACACAGAAAAGGAGAGGATTTGCTTCCATTGGGCAGCAGGTGTCAGTCTCCATATCCAAGGTGCACTTTATTTTGGTGTACTGGCTTAAGTGTGAGGTGGAAGGAGGCAGAGTTACATATTCAAGGGGTAGTTCCATGTTTAAAATTAGTTGCAAGAGTCAGCAACTTCTTGATAAGATCTATGTTTCTTGGTTCCTTTTTCTTTTTTCTCTTTTCATCTTCAACTGCCATGCAAAGAGATGTTGATTGAATTTCTGTTTCTTTAGCATGGTGAAATCAATTTGTCTGTGAAGGAATAAAATGAGTTGGGAGCACTAGCATGTGCAGAATGGAGAACATTATTATGACAACACTAAGTGGTTAAGAAAAGAAATTCCATAATCCATGGCCATGAAAGTGTCTTGCCTATTGCTTTTTGGCAAGGGATGTTAATTTTTAATTATTACATGCATTGCAAAGAGTGTAATTTCAGCCTTTAAGGTAAAAGCTAGCATTTGTTGTATGATTTCATTTTCAAGACTAACTTATTTAAAATGTGACTGATTGCCCATAAAAATATTTTCTTTATGGAGAAGTTGGGCTGACAGAAAAATCACCTCCTAGAGGGAATTGTACAGTGAGGTAAGCTTGAGTGTGCTTTCTTAGATGGTATAATTTGGTCATTTTATGGGCATTAGATAAACAATTGGTGGGTATGATCCAAGTGGCACAATCCATAGGTAAGTTTTTATGCAGTTCATTTTCAGTAAATTCAAACCTGTTTATACTCAGAGCAAACCCAATCAAATTAATAAGACTTGAGTAACTTAAACCCATTCAATGGGTTTAATTTTTATCTGGATCTAACTCAGGTAACATCTATACTGCAGAAATAATGCAGTTTGATACCTCTTTAACTGCCATAGCTCAATGCTATGGAATAAAAAACACAACAACATCATTTATTTCTTAACCACTTCTTCCCATGGTTTGAGGCAGGGAATAAAAACAAATGAACAATACAGAATTAAAATGTGCAACAGTTTAAAAGGACAAATAAGACATACACATTGTAAAACAATCCACATTTTAAATACATAATTTAAAATAATCTGGATAATCTTGCTGGAAGAGGCTGGTCTTCCATGTTGTTTTAAATTCAGACAGCATGCTCAGCTGTTGAATTTTTTCTGGCAGGTCATTCCACAGTCTAGGAGTGGCCAAAGCAAATGTCCTCTGGCTGACAGTTGCCAACCTAGTTCTGGCTGACTGGAGTAAATGTCCACCAGAGGACCTAAGTGTATGGGGCAGATTGTACAGGAAGAGGTGATCCCATAGGTAATCTGGCCCCAAATCATGTAAGGCTTTAACGGTAATGACCAACACTTTGTACCTTGTCCAGAAATGAATTGGCAGAACATCCTGGGATTTGTAGTTTGTTGCGGCACCAGAGCTCTTTGACAAAGAATGTTAAATATCTCCGAAAACTACAAATTCCATAACATTGAGTCATAGCAGTTAAAGCGGTATCACACTGTAATGCAGAATTTTATCACACTGTATAAAATTCTGTAGCGTGGATGCAGCCTTAGTGATTCTTGCTCTCTAAATGGATTTTGCTCAGTTGGAGGATATGTGCCTACTTCAGGCACTAAATGTTATTGGACCAACTTACAATTCATAATTAGACAATGTTAAAATTTATTTTCTTTCTGCTGATGTCATTTGTTGAATTTTGCTGTAATTCTTTGTTTCAATTTTTTTTTTACTTTTGAAGAATTTGGTGCTATCATCGAGGCAAATAGGGGAGCCGTTGAAGAATTTTGACAATGAAAGAGAGGATTCTTTCCCAGCACCCCAGAAACAGAATGGACTAAAAGAGCAGAAAGACTCTCATTCTCTTGAGAACCAAGAGCTAATAGATGAGAGAGACCCCAAGTGTCAGTCAGCACAATTGGATAATGTGCATATTTGGCAAAGGGAGAAAGAACAGTCCATTGGAAATTATTTACCTACATCATCTCGTCCCTTGGTAAGAACGATTTTGAACAAGGCAGTTTCAAGAACCATCACCAGCCACACGACGGAGAAGGATACAGACTGCCATCATGCCTCTGGCTTGTTACAGGTCACTATCACTCAAGAGTGTAAAGCTGTAAAGTCACCTAACACAGGGGATTACTTACAACAAAACTTGAGTTGTTTCCCAAAAGCCCCTAATGCAGGAAAATCCAAGAAACAAAAGGTTTATGAAACTGAGGAATTTATACATTATTTACTAAACTACTACCAAACCCCAAGATATGCACGAATTTGTCCGGGGGGGCAAAACACAGCAAACGAATCTTGGTGGCAGAGAATGGTGTCTCATAATGGGAATAATGTCCAGGTCAGCCTCAAAAGCAAAGGTGGACAGTGCTTGACAGAAGTGAGTTTAGTACCAGACCACTGTGAGAGAGACTTCAGAGGGAAGGACAGTTATAAGTGGAAAGTAATAGAGGAAGAACCTGAGCTTGTGGAGAGCATGCCAAAGAACCAGGCATGTACCAGAGACTTTACGAAAAGCTACCAGGTACAGTGTGGTGACTCGTCAAATGAGGCTAGTGATGGTACCCCACCTGATGAACTGCATACTCCTGTTTTAGTAAGCACCAGTACTGCTCACCATAAAAAATACCAAGAAGAGAATATTGCAATGGCAGTTGTACCATCACACAAGCCATTTGGCTGTGTGTATAAACTGAAGGATTTATTGGAAGAGATAAGCAGTGATTCTGAATATTTTAGTGAGGCACGTAATGAGACACGAAACAAAATGGAGAGAAGAAATGGTAGCTGCAGAAGTGGCTGTGATCCATGGCCTCTGAGCAAATCAGGGAGAAGAGAATTGCTGATTTGTGTTCAAAATGTGGCCTATAGCGATCAGGCTGGAGAATGCTGCAAACGCAACTTCTGCTCCAACTCTGAGTGCTGTGACTCAATGAAGCGGCCCAGGCAAAGGCTTAAAATGGGATTAAAGAGATCCAGCAGTAAAATACAGCATGAAGGACAAAAAATCAAATGGGTATCTAGTGAGGAGGAGAGAGAATCTAGTAGAAAGAAGAAGAAGAAAAAGAAAAGGACTTCGGGTAACTCTCTGCCTGAGGATGTACCTACCTTCTTTAAAACAAACCATTGTGAAGACATGGAGTCCCTTGGCAAGATACAGAGAAAATGTAGCAAGATGTTCCACCACAAAATGAAATGTAAAACATTTAATGACATTGGAGGAGCAGTAAAAGCAAAAGATGCCATCCATTTGAGTGCCTCAAAGCTTCAAGAAGCTCACGAAGAGGCAGGTAAGGGGTTTGTGGACATTAATGTGACTGGTGATAGAGGGTATGAAATGGACAGAAGGCAGAGAGCTTTCAAGGGTAGGGTAGAAAGGTGATTGTCAGGGCAGCTCAGAGAGGTTAGACGTGATGGGTGTATTGGTAGAAGATGGTGGCAAAAAGAACTGGGAAGAAAAGCATGGGGCAACTTTCAGGTTTTTTTTTTTTTTTTGAGTTGTAAGCAGCTCCTTCAACTTGAGCATTCTTAACTCTTGAGGTTGTGCTGCAACTCTCTCCTGGTTTGCAGAGGACTTGCTATTAAGAAGAAATGTTGAAGCCACTTCCGAAGGATGGCCTTTGTTTCCTGTTGAAATAATTCGAACAAGTCCATACCCGGAGGCAGTCTGTGAAGTGGAATTCGGAAGAGGATGCTGATTTCATTGGTCCTGGAAGATGATGGTGATCTTGAAACTATTAAAGGAGGAAGCTCAAAATAGGTCCTTTTATACAACTCTTTAAAGAATATAACTGTAAAGTAAACCTTTGGTGACCTGGGTATTTTGCTTTGACTCCTCTGCATGCTGGTGGAGGGAGAGCAGTGTTTACAAGAGTCTAGCTTGGTAAAAAGAAATGGCAGAAATCAGTCAGTAGATTTAACATCTGTACCAAAGAGGACCAATACAACAGAAAAGGTTACCAAATATGCATGATTGAAGCCATGTTGAATCATGGAATGCTCAAGAGTTTGAGCTGAATTGAATGGTCCCTACTGTTGTTGTTTTTTTTTGGATAGATCTACAAAATGTGAGTTCTGCTGTCTAGTTCCTACAGTTAGAAGAGTTATGCCTAAAGTACTTATATAGTTGAATAAATATTTTAATTTATGAGAATCAAAAAGAAAGTGCCTCCTCGGTAATTCAGAAAGGGGATGGTGTGAGAGAAAATGTGTTATTTATGTAAGGCAGAAAAGGAACATGTTTATAATCCATTGCAAATTTATAACATGATGCAGCTAATAGCCTCCATTACCATAGTTTAATCTTGGAATGGGCAGCGCATGGTTTATGTCACATGTTGTTAATCCAGAACCTTTTTTCGCCCTATTTGGTTTTTTGAATGCTTTACATATTGGATTTTGCTTTCCTGCAATTCTCCCAAATCTGCCTTTTGTTAGCCACATGGGGGGAAAGGTACACGTGACACTGGAGATCCACTGTCAGATTTCAGGAGTTTGACTCTCAAGATGTTCTCACAGATTCCATAGTTCTTTACCACTGGCTATCCAAGATAGGAGTTGGAAACATTAGACCAAAAACATCTGAAGTGCACAAGGTTGCTCATTCTTGCCTTACAATGAAAGAATTAAAGCAGCCATATGAGGTTCAAATTGTGATCAGAGCAGCAATGTCTCTCTCTCTCTCTCTGTGTCAGGGAAGTATAGCCCCTTGTCCCCATGGCACTTGAAGTAATATCCCAGTGTTGCCTTTTTTAGCTGGAGGGTTGCAGAAAAATGCTGGCATGATGAAGGTAACTGGATAAGTGTTTCTCCTCCCGTTATGGGAATAACAGTAGCTCTGGAGGGTGGGATTTAAATGGAAAGCACTACAAGGAGAAAATAATTGAACAGTCCCATTATACAACATCATTGCTTCAGTCAAATTGGAACCTCATCTGTCTTTTCCAATTCTCTAATTTTCCAGTTGACAAATGGTTTGGCCTTAATTAAAGTGGTATGCAGAGTAGTTGGGAGTGCGCTGCTGAAACTGGGAAGAGCTAAACTATTGTCACCATTGATGTACTTGTGTGAGAACCTGTGACGGTCATACAGTACTCCCCCAAATGTGTTTATCTTTGTTGGTCAGTTCTCAGATATTACAGAAATGATTATTCTCTTTTTTTTAATAAGAAAGAATGATAGGAACGAACACTTTTATAGGTTCTTCACAGACTAGTATTCCTTTGGTCCTTAAAGATCTGCTGAACAAAGGATACTTTGAGCAGTGAAAGCGGTATGAACTCTTTCTTCTGTGCTGGTTGGCATTTTTGTTCTTTGAGTAAGTGACCTTCTGAAGTATATAACCAGAGCCAACAGAAGTGATCTTACCTAGTTATTTCTTAAAACTGTATGAAGCCTGAAGATGGTGTCATAATACAATCCAATACGACAGTCTAAACACACTCTACTGTCTTCAGTAGTAATAAGAAATGGTTTTGAGAACTGCAGGTTGTCTCTTACTGCAGCAGGTAGCCACAACTTCTATGGAACTGATTTCCATATGGAGAGGGAACAGCAACAAATTTTGAGTTTCTGCTTTCACTTTAATATGCTTTATTTATTACATGTCATGGTAATTTTCATGTGATATGCATTCCCTAGCATACCACCCATGTTTGTTAACTTCTGTTCCAATAAAGTAGTAATGAACAAAAGTATGCAGGTATTTAATGTCTTTAGATTGTGTTTTGTGTCAAACTGGTCACTGGTGGCAGTTTCCACAGGTTTCTGAGCCCTCTTCTACTTTAAAACTAATCTTGTGGTAGTGGTGTGGAGGTACTGAATGCATTTCCTGATGGGATAAAGAAAAATATCTTGGAAATAGCCTTTTGCATTTGGCTTACTTTTTTCCTCTGGAGGAGGGGATCTATCTAATTTAAGGTTTCCCTTAACAGTGAATGAATTTGTTCTTTATGGAAATTCTTTTGAGCAACATAGCAAATGTTTTGGTTTCTTGTTACACAGTACATACAAGTACACAAACTTTGTTTTGTTTCTTGCTGTTTTTAGCTAATTTGAGCACAAACGCACTTGGAGAAAATGTTTGTGCCCACTTCAGAGTGCATTGTCCATTGTGGAAGTTCCTTAAATTCATTTCCATTCAGTAAGCATATGGTGCAGTGATGGAGAAAATGTGCCAGTCCCTTCAGAAAAGAGGCTTTCTGCATAGCAGTCTGAGGGCTCATGGCATCCTCAAAACGCTGCACCCCATGCCACCTGTTATAGGGTAAATGAGATTCTCTCCCCACACTTTTTTCATGCTGTGAAGGAAAAAGTGGCAGGAGAGTATGTGCAAAAGTACAGCTGTCTTGATGAACCACTGCCAAGCCTCCATGAAGTTTATCATATTCACAGTAGGAATTTTACTTCCTTGCGAGATATTGTAAGCAGTATGCTGTTGAATCTTTTCTATACCTCACAACCCATTTCATAATGCTCCAAGCAAATTAAAAGTAGGCTTTGTGCCTTAATGTTAGATACCAAGATTAATTTTTCATGGCCTTTACCACCATATAAAGGCATTGGACTTAATCCTTGGATTGGACTTGCACTTCTGTGCTCCTCCAAATGGAGAAAATGAATTAAAGAAATTCCCCTTTTGCACAAATGTGGAAGCTTCCTGGTTAATTCATACACTTTTGGCAACAGCAAAGCAGACTGATTGGAAGCACATTGCAAATCTCCTTCCTGGTACATTTCCAGGACAAAACTATCGCCTGAGTAAGTCCAGTGTCTTTATTATATGGTATTAAAGGAGTATTAGCTTACAGCTCTCTTAGCTTACCTTTTGGGCTTTCAATTTTGACATTAATTCTATTGAACTGTTCCCCTGCATTCTCATTAAATACTGGAAACCTAACTTTAAAAAAATGTGTTGGTCAATTCATCATAAGATAGATATGTGAAAATAACTTGATCGGTGTTCCTAGAAAGCTTTCTCGATCAGACTTCTTTTTCTAAAAGCAAGTTTGTAGACTTGTTCTTAAACTTGTACTGCTTGGAAAAATATGTGATGTCTTAATTATGAAAAATAATAAAATGTATTTTATGTAAAAATTGTTTAAATGCAAATTCGTGGTGGATTAAATTGGTGAGTAACATCTAAGATGGTTACAACTGCAAAATGCTATGGCAGTTGACATCTAAAGGGGTGGAAGTGATGAGAAAACCTTGAGGAAGTGGGAGTCTTATTTTTGATAGTCTGTAACATAGAATTATAAAATCAAGATGTTTACATCTTGCAGAGAATCGAGATACTAACAGTCTTATATTCTGAAGTTTGGATGGGCAACCCATTGGGTCTGCAGGCCAATTGTCTGCCCTCGGGGGCTGCATGAACTGCTTCCCCCAAGAAATAAAACAAATCAGTAGGGAGTTGGAAATCTGGTTCTGATTTTCATGTTGAACAGCTGAAGCACTCCTGCATCTTTACGAAAAGTGAACTGCCTGTCTGGAAGCCTTCCAAGTGTGGTAGGTCACCATTTTTGGCCAGCAAGATGGGGGTTATGGGAGTATGGAAGGGTTGCGGGACTGCAAAAACAGCTGTGGGATATGTGTGCTGTGCTCTGTCACCTGCTATTTTTGAGCATTTTTTCTGTGTGTGCCTCATTTGGAGGTTGTCAGTGTTCCCCATAGTCACAGTACAGGTTGAACCATAAGTGTCTTGGATTTTGGAGTATTTCTATATACATAATGAGATATCTTGCAGATGGACCCAAGTTGAAACATGAAATTCATTTATGTTTTGTTTACCCCTTATACACATAACTGAAGGTAATTTCATACATAATACTTTAAGAAATTTTGCACCTGAACACTAAATCATCAGAAAACAAAGGTGTCACTAAATCAGCCACCCATGAAAAGGTTTTGGATTTCGGAATACTTTGGATTTCGGAATTCCAGATAAGAGAGACTCAACCTGTATAACAGTTCCATCAGTTATACAGAAAAGTGGTGTGTCGTTCAGTCATGTAACGTAAAGCATAAAATAGGTCACATATAGGCCTTGAGGTCAACTATCTGATTTGTTTACAGAAGAGATCTGGTGCAATGGGAAGGTTTAGTTTTCAGGTACAGATTAGTTTCAGCTGTCAATTGCCATGTATTGTGAAAGTTGTCAGTACAAATTACCAAAACATATAGGATCAACATTTCAAGGAATATTTATGACTCAGAATTCATCAGAAGCATACTATAGACAGCTGTGGGCTTCCTGCATTTGTGCAGAAATGAAAAGCTATTATCTATGTCCAGAAACATTTGTGTTGTAGAAGTAAAGGAAGGGAGACACACACACACACACACACAGCCAAGCACTGAATAACATGTGTGCCCACTGTCATCCAGCTTTGCTAAATGCTAAAAAAGCATCTTAACAATTCCCCCAGTACCTTATATCGTCATACAGTGACGCCTATTAGCTGATTCTGTGTGGGATTTTCAGCTCTTCCATTTGCAGCTGCTTACATAAATGCACTAGAATTCCTGCTCCTATTGCATCGAGAGTGATTATGTAATATGTGGTTAGTCAATTAATAAAAGATAGATTTGAGTCCCCGCAGGTTTATGAAATTTCCTGTGCATGTTGGAAAGAAGCTGCTAAGAGATATGAAGAGGAATTGGATTGTTGCCTTTCTAACACAATTCTTTGAACCTGATTCAGGAAATCATTAAGAACTCCAAATCACTTGTCATCTATTGCTTTACTTCCACAGCTAAGGCACCTTTTAAAATAGTTAAAAAGATGACTAAAGGCACAGTGTCAACCAAGACACTATAAAAACTGTTTACTCTTAATCTGCTCAGAAATTAACTAGCATAAATTAAATGTTCATAACCTTGACAACTCGATTCAAAGCCTGCTAAGCTACTTTTCACACCTCCTTCAAATTGTAGATCAAAAAAGAAGTAGCCTCAGTGAAAATGCTGTTTTGGGTATTGAAGGCCCGATACACATGGGAGGGAAGTGACGTGGTGCCACCGATTTTAGGGTTTTCTGGAGTGCTAGGACTCAGTATCATGTTTATGCCCATTGGCTATAGTAATTTCTTTCTTGGAAACTGTGGACTGATAGACAATAGTCTACAGATACTTGGAGTTGCACTATATGAGGAAAGAATTCCAAAGTAAAGAGAAGGTTTATGTTTCACCTTTTCCTCTCCATTGGCATGTTTATTCCATGGGTAAGCCTGGGGCCCTGGGCTAACAACCTGTGATCTCCTTTCAGCCTTCTGTTTGCAAAATTCCTCCAATAAAAGACTGAAATGAGCAATGAATTCATAATCATAAATACTTATTTCAACATTGTGGTAAAGAAGGAAAACCTGTGAGATACTCCATTATCATTGGTGGCATCCACACTGCAGAACTAATTCAGGCTTACACCACTTTAACTGCCATGATTCAATGATATGAACTTCTGGGAATTGTGGTTTTGGAAGACATTTAGCCTTCTCTGCCAGCAAACTCTGGTGCCACAGCAAACTACAATTCCCAGAATCCCATAGCATTCAGATATGGCAGTTAAAGTCAACCTGGATTAGTTCTGCAGTGTGGATGTCACAGTGACAGAATATTAAATACTGCATTTAGTGTTAGGACAAACAAAACAAGTGCCACATTTCTAGGAAGATTTTATTTTTTTAAGAACAAACCAAATACACACTTCTTATTCTTGAAGTGAAATGACATCCAAAGCTAAGTTTGCAACAGTTACTTTTTCTTCTCAACAATGGAAAGCTACAGCAACACAGAAGAATACTTAGCTTACTAACAAGTAGCTTAAAACTTCCCAGAGGTAGGTCAAAACTCTTCAGCCAACTACCTGTCTTTAAGGCCTAGTGATTACCAATAAGCAAAAATTTATATAACAAAATCTTACATTGAAGAGGTGAGAGCAGGAAACAGATCCTCAACTCCATTTGCAATACAGTTCTTATTGCTTTGGGTAAAGAATGTAAAAGATGGGGAAAAAGAGCAGAAACAATCTCCAAAAATAAAAATAAACCTAATGCTTCTACCTCTATTGTTTGGATTCCCTAAACCAATGCTTATTTAATCATGCTATATATATTTTGCAAGAACCCTCTCCAAGTTCATTTGTTCCTTGCACGATGCAAAGGCTTTTAGAGCAGACCATGTGTTCACATGGTGCACTGTCTGTGCCCAAAGCACAGCCAACAGCTGTATTGTGTGTAATGCTGAATGAGCCATTTTGTAATGTAAGTCTCCATTAACATTTCTTGGAACTGGTACATTGCTGAGCTTCTGAGGAACTAATTGTTCTTAAGAACAATTTAGGCTCCACAGCCTGGGTTTTGAACCATGCATAAACAACAGACCCCAGCATAGCAGGTTCTGTATAACTGGTTCCCCATATCAAACAAGTCCCATACACTTTCTCCTGCCTAAATTAGTTTGACACCAGCTTTTGGCTCCATTTTTTCTCTAGGCTTGCTATGCTGTTTGTTAAAGACTTCTCGGCCTTTTGGCTAAGATCAAGTGTAAAGACTATATTGGGAAGACTCAAAAAGCCCATCCATACTGATCCTATTTGATCTGGGCAATTTTAATGCAACGCCGTATAAGGGCTTTAGCCTTGATTTAGTACAATCGCCGTATTATATTCCTTCTAAGGAGGGATTGGGCGCAGGGCTCTCCAGATGTGGAATGGCAACATCACCATTGGCTATGCTAACTAGGGCTACTAGGGGCTGCAGTCCAACTACGTCTGGAGGGCTGCATGTTTCCCATCACTCTTTTTTGTTCTCATGTACATCAGGTTTTAGACTATCAACAAGCCCAAAACTGCATTCCCACATCTCCTCTAAGGCTGAATCCACACTACAGACATAATCCAGTTTGACACCACTTTAACTGCTATGGCTCAATGCTATGGATTTCTGGAAACAGTAGTTCTGTGAAACATTGCACCTTCTTTGTCAGACAGCTCTGATGGCACAACAAACTACAAATCCTGGGATCCCATAACAATGAACCATGGCAGTTAAAGCAGTGTCAAACTGGATAATTTCTGCAGCTTTAGAGGAACTAGTAGCCTAGAAACTATCAGCTTTCTGCAATTTAGCACCTTCTGGATGTGCTGGACTTTGCTTTCCATTTTCTCGGGTAGCATGACCATGTTGTCTGAGGGTTGTGGGTCTTTTATGCCAACATATTCGGAGGGTGCCAGGTTGGGAGAGAGTGTTGTAAGGGCTGGCATTATCAAATTGGCTGGAAACCAACCGATACTTGAGCCAAGTATTTAAGAGCACTGAACTCACTGGGACTTCAAAGTACACACAGATTGGGTGTTTTGGCTGTTTCAACTTATCCGTGATTATCCATTTATATAATCAGCACTGAAGACCTTTGCTAAAGGTAAATGAAGCAGGCTGCTTAAATTAAACCTCTCTGAACAACAGCAAGATAATCAACTTTTTTTTAAGCAGAAAGTTATTTGAAACTAATGTTCACTTTCTTTTTGTAAAGTTGGATTCTAATGTCTATATAAAACCGGCTTTAAAAATTATGCTTCAGTTTTAACCATGTAGTCCCTTCATCAAACTATTTACAATGATGTGATTCAACATAAACCATGCAGATTCCAAAAGCAGTTACTTGCAAGAGGCGTAATTCCCATGAGTACCATGGGTTATGATGGAAAATGTTGGTACACAGGTCATTTAAAAAAAACAACAACAATGTTATTATGGAATGGAAATTATAGGCAAAGAAAATGCAAGAAAGCTGTTTGCTCACCATCTGTTCACCCTGAATACTATGTATGTGTGCTGTTTGTATGTTTGGGGCACAAACCGAACCCAGTTACATACCTGCTGTTTGGTGGCTACTAACCATCACAGCAGGGCATCTTCAGTGGAACATAAGTGCATACTCTTTGTGAAACTCCCTCAAGAAATTTGAAATTCCATAGCATCAGCGCCTGGGAGACTTCATCTCTCTCTGCCAGAGAATTGCAGTTTTGGTGTTCCCGATGCAATGCCAATTGGATCACACCGCTTTGATTTAAGAAACTTCAGCACTGATTGACAAGGTTCACTTGAGAATACTGATTAAAATGTGTTTAATTGACAGCAAGTTGTACCATTCCTAAAAATAGGGCTGAGGTTCAAACTGGTACAGTCGAACTGGAATGTGACAAAGAAAATGTCCTTTAATTTATTTTAAAACTAAAACAAACCATCAATCTCCAGACTGTTCTTCCCCGTGTTGGCTAATCATTCTTGCGATCTTTAGCATCTTTTGTTTCTTCTTCATCGGAATATACTGTGGGCTCTTCTCCATCCTTCAACAGTTTGCCTACATAGTGGTATTTAACTGAATGTAAAGTGGGGGGGAAACACATTATTACTAAATAGGCACAAGGTTTGTGGTATCAGCACATTGTTAATGTTAAGAGTATCATTAGAACATGCTTAACCCCAATACTTGAAGCCAAGAGAAACTAGTTCTGTTTAGATTTCACAACAAGAAAAATTTGTCCGTCAGCCAAGAAGTATTTCCCTGTGAATACCTGTGTCAGATTTCAAAAAGGCTTGTATAAGAGAAGCTCTTACAGCTTGTGGTTAAAATTCACAATGAAGAATAGTTCTACTGAATACTGTAAACAGATGTAATTCTTAGTAAATATGCCTGCAACTATGCTTTGGATGCATTAGTCACACTATTTTATCAGTACTAAGAGGGGCTAAACGTAGCTTGTACAGAGGGCCCTTGGTATCTGCTGTGGTTTGATTCCAGGATGACAAAATCCATGGATGCTCAAGTCCCATTCAATACAATGGCATAGTAAAAAGGTGTTCCTTATATAAAACAGCAAAATCAAGATTAACCTTTTGGAATTTATATTTTTTTAATACTTTCAAACTGCGGATGGTATAATTTCTGGATAAGGAATCTGCGGATATGGAGGGCTGACTGTATTGTGGCCAACTATAAATACTGTATACAGTGGTGCCTCGGGTTACGAAAGTAATTCGTTCCGCGGCCGCTTTCGTAAACCCGAAAAGCCTTCGTAAGCCGAATTGCATAGGCGCTAATGGGGAAAAAGCCGCGTTTCGTGCAAAAAAGCCGAAAAAAGCACCAAAATTTTCTTCGTAACCCGAAAAAACATTCGTAACCCGGAACAATGATTTCCAATGGGATTTTTTCGTATCCCGAAAATTTCGTAACCTGGGTATTTCGTATCCGAGGTACCACTGTATATAAAACTGACAAGATCACAGAGTTGTAATCTAAGAACTGTGTTTCAGGGACTGAATTTGCTCCTGGTGTGTGTGTGTGTGTATATATACATACATACATACACAACACAAACAGGAGCAAATTCAGTCCCTGAAACACAGCTTTAAATTACAACAGTGTGATCTTGTCAATTGGCAAAGATCATATAGGATGAGAATTGGGCAATGCTAGAGTTTGAAATGCTTACATGTGAACTGCTGCTCCCAGTCATTCAGCGTCTCTCTTGGGTGCGTCAAGATCAGAAAGGTCATCATATTCATCCTTCAAGCTTCTTTATCCAGGCAGAAGGTAGCAAGGCCTCTGGAGGCATCTCTTCCAGCAAATATCCCATAAGGGCCATCTTCACAGAAGAACAGTTAGATATCAGACACTGATGTTGCACATCTTTTTTTTTAAAAAAAGGTCATGGACAATACACATGCCCTTCCATGTTATATTGGGGCTAAGGATACAGTAGTCTTTAAAGTAATATTTTAGAGACAATTTTCTTCTCAAAGACCTATGCATTCTGTATATGATGTTACATGCTTCTCAGTGTATCAGGTGCAAAGTCCTCTGACTGATTCTTAGGCACACTTTTCTAGGAAAGTTTTAAAAACACATTCATTTGAGTTTCATTTCCATTCCCTATGTATGCAATCTGGCAGGCAAATCTCTAAGGACTTTACTCTCTACTAAGTCAATGAGTAACTTCTTTCACCACATCTCTCTCTCTCATTAATAGTTGTTGAGGCCAGGAATTTGGAAATACTTTGAATTCGTATAAAAGCAAACACTCTTTCTCCCAAAAACTCTGCCCTGTTATTTAGGAAACCATTTCCCTGATAAGGTTATGAGAGCTAGAAACATTTTTTAAAAATACATTGGAATTTTTAGGATGATAAATGATTGAAGTGCTTACGCAAGATAAAACATTTCAGTATGAGTTACTAAAAGACTTTCAAAAACAGGAATATGAAGCATGGGGGAAAGAGGAGAAAAGAGAGGACTCTGTGTAGCAGCACCAGGCAAAGCAAAAAGAGGAAGGAAGGAAAGAGAGGAGGCGATGTGAAAAGGAGGACTATACAAAACGATGCAAGGACTATTAAGTATAACTTCAGAAAAGAGTTATGTACACTCAGAGTTTGACAGACAGAAACATCTCAGGAACTTAGGGAAGAGGAATGATAAAATATAGGTCAAAAGAACCTGAAAGCTTTTTTAGGCTAATGCAGCATATTTGGCCAGGAAAGCTGACAAATATCCATTCAGCTGAAAAACTAACTGATCCTGAGTTTATTTAATATTGTAGAAATAATGCAGTTTGACACTACCTTAGCCCCTGATGCAATCTTACAGAATCCTGGGATTTGTCATTTTGTTGTGTTTGAATGTTGGATTACTTCTCTGGAACCAGGTGTTCGAATGTGCTGGCTCGGTCATGAACCCACTGGTGACCTTGGGTAAGTCACACACTCCCAGCCTCTGAGGATGGCAATGGCAAACCTCCTCTGAAACAAATCTTGCCAGAAAAACCCACGATAGGTTCACTTTGGGTGGCATAAGTGTTCAGAAACGACCTTGAAGCACAACACACAGGAACCTATCCTTATTCTTTACATGCTATTTCTTCCTCTGGTATCCAATTTATATTTAATGTCTAGAAACACATCTAAATATATACATGAGAGCTAGAGGTTGAGCTCATGTATTAAGTCGAGGCTGGGTTTTGGAGCCTAAATTATGGATTTTGATATGACCCATGGCCTAAGTTGAGGGTTAAAATTTAGAGGCATGTCACAAAGGAGCTAAAGGATGGGAACAATAGATATAATGCCAAAGAACCTACAAAATTCCTGCATCTAACTGTGCTCACACTAAAATCTGGATAGGTTTTAGTGGGGAGGGCTTTGCTTCCAGGAGAGATTACACTATTGCCTTTTGGTATTTGGCTGGTGTTTGGTATCAGAAATCTCCATGGACACCAAAAATGCATGGATGCTCAAGTCCCATTAAATACGACGGTGAAGTAAATGGTATCTCTTATATAAAAATGCAAAATAAGGTTGCTTTTTGGAATTTATATAATTTCTTGGAATATTTTTAATCCGCAGATGCTTGAATCCATGGGTTAAAAAAATCTATGGATATGGAGAAGCCACAGTACATTGACCTACAGATAAGTCGATCTCAGTTTTTGGGGGTCAATTATTTTGACAAAAATTTCTAAACTTATACATGACTATATATAGTAACTAAAGGTACGTATTTTCTGGCCTATAAGACTACTTTCTGACCCTCTAAAACGGGGTCAAAAAGTTGGGGGGCGCTTTGTACGCGGTAAGAGCACTTACCTGGTTGTCCTGCCAGCTTCCAAAGCTCCCGGACGACTTTGGAAGCGGCGCGAAGGGGCCCTCCTGTGCTGGCTTCAAAGGCCTCCGGAGGACGCTCCGGAGGACTTGGAAGCCGGCGCGCGGGGGGCTTCCCTGGCTGCTGCTTCCAAAGGCCTCCGGAGGACGCCCTCCGGAGGACGCCATACGGAGGACTTTGGAAGCCGGCGCGAGGGGGCTTCCCTGGTGCTGGTCCAAAGGCCTCCCGGAGGACGCCCTCCGGAGGACTTTGGAAGCCGGCGCGAGGGGGCTTCCCTGGCTGCTGGCTTCAAAGGCCTCCGGAGGACGCCCTCCGGAGGACGCCTCCGGAAGGACTTGGAAGCCGGCGCGAGGGGGCTTCCCTGGCTGCTGGCTTCCAAAGCCTCCAGGAGAGGACGCCCTCCGGAGGACTTTGGAAGCCGGGCGCGAGGGGGCTTCCCTGGCTTGCTGGCTTCCAAAGGCCTCCGGAGGACGGCCCTCCGGAGGACTTTGGAAGCCGGGCGAGGGGGCTTCCCTGGCTGCTGGCTCCAAAGGTCTCCGGAGGGACGCCCTCCGGAGGACTTGGAAGCCGGCGCGAGGGGGCTTCCCTGGCTGCTGGCTTCCAAAGGCCTCCGGAGGACGCCCTCCGGAGGGACGCCCTCCGGAGGACTTGGAAGCCGGCGCGAGGGGGCTTCCCTGGTGCTGGCTTCCAAAGGCTCCGGAGGACGCCCTCCGGAGGGACTTTGGAAGCCGGCGCGAGGGGGCTTCCCTGGCTGCTGGCTTCCAAGGCCTCCGGAGACGCCCTCCGGGACTTTGGAAGCCGGCGCGAGGGGGCTTCCCTGGCTGCTGGCTTCCAAAGGTCTCCGGAGGACGCCCTCCGAGGACTTGGAAGCCGGCGCGAGGGGGCTTCCTGGCTGCTGGCTTCCAAAGGCCTCCGGAGGACGCCTCCGGAGGACTTTGGAAGCCGGCGCGGAGGGGGCTTCCCTGGCTGCTGGCTTCCAAAGGCCTCCGGAGGACGCCCTCCGGAGGACTTTGGAAGCCGGCGCGAGGGGCTTCCCTGGCTGTGGCTTCCAAGGTCTCCGGAGGACGCCCTCCGAGGACTTGGAAGCCGCGCGCGGGGGCTTCCCTGGCTGCTGGCTTCCAAGCCTCCGGAGGACGCCCTCCGGAGGACTTGGAAGCCGGCGCGAGGGGGCTTCCCTGGCTGCTGGCTTCCAAAGGCCTCCGGAGGACGCCCTCCGGAGGACTTTGGAAGCCGGCGCGAAGGGCCTCCTGGCTGTGGCTTCCAAAGCCCTCCGGAGCTTGAAAAGCCAGCACGCGCCTACCTGCCGGCTTTCAGGCCTCTGGAGCCTTTTTGAAGCCAGCGTTTGTGGGCATCCGGCCCCTAACTTGGCCTATGTAGGCCAGGGCACTGCCTGCATGCAAGGCCGGCTTTTGAAGGCCTCACAAAAGGCCTGGGGTAAATAAAAATAAAACATGAGAGAGAGAGAGAGAGGAGAGAGAGAGGAGAGAAGAAATAATAGAGGAGAGAGAGAGGGAGCTAGATAGGGAGGAGGGGGGGAGGGAGAGGAAAATAGATTAGATAGTGTTTAGTAGATAGATAGATATAGTAGATAGATTAGATAGAAGATAGGTAAGAGATAATATATAGATATAAAGATAGATAGATGAGAGAGAGAAAAGAGAATAGGGGGAGAGAGAGAGGGAGGGAGGGAGATAGAGAGAGGGAGATAGACAGAAGAGGAGAGAGGAGAGATTGGAAGATAGAAGATGTTAGATAGATAAGAGAGTAATAGATAGATAGAGAAATAGATATAGAAGAATAGAGATAAGTAGGATGAGGAGAGAGAAGAGAGAAAAGTAGATAGGAGAGATTATTATAGATATAATAATAATATATATGGAGATGAGAGAAGAGAGAGAGAGAGAAGAAGTAGATTAGATAGATAGATAGATAGAATAGATAGATAGATATAGAGTAGATAGGGATAGATGAGAGAAGGAGGAGAGAGAGAGAGCAGAGAGGAGGAAGGAGAGCGGGAGAGACAGGGAGAGAGGAGGAGCGATGAGAGACGGACGCGGCGACGAGGAGGAGGAGGGAGAGAGAGGAGAATGAGAGAGGAGGAGGGATGGGGGAGGGATGGGAGGGAGGAAGGGAAGAAGAGAAAGATAGAGAGAGAGAAATAGATAGATGAGAATGGAGTAAGAATAGATGATAGAGAGATAGATAGAGAAGAATAGATAGCTAGATAGATAGAAGATAGAGAGAAGAAGAGATAGAGAGAGGGAAAGGGGGGGAGAATAGATTAGAGATATTGATAGAGATGAAGTAGATAGTAGAAATAGATAGGATAGATAGATAGATAGATCGATAGCTAGATATATATATATCTCTAGAGAGAAGAGACAAAAATAGATAGATAGA
Organism: Sceloporus undulatus; assembly: GCF_019175285.1. Taxonomy (NCBI): domain Eukaryota; kingdom Metazoa; phylum Chordata; class Lepidosauria; order Squamata; family Phrynosomatidae; genus Sceloporus; species Sceloporus undulatus. The sequence goes on along the minus strand of NC_056528.1, from coordinate 37,502,745 downwards.
AGCGGAGAGGCGAGAGAGCGAGAGAGAGAGGGAGGAAGGGGGTGTGGGGGGAGAGAGAGAGAGAGGAAAGGATAAGTAGTAGATACGATAGTAGATAGATAGAAGATAGAATAGATAGGATAGATAGATAGATCGATCGATGAGAGAGAGAGGCTACGTAGATAGATAGATGATATATCTTTATCTATATATATATATAGAGAGAGAGAGGAGAGAGAGAGAGAGATAGTAGATAGATAGAGCTAGCTAGATAGATAGATGAAGGAGACGAGAATAGGAGAGAGAAATAGAGAGGGGAGAGAATAGTAGGATTAGAGATAGATAGCTTGATAGATTAGATAGAGAGAAATAGAGAGAAATACAGAGTAGAGGATGGCGGGAGGGCGGGAGGGGAGAGAGCGGAGAGAGATAAGAGAGGGAGGGAGAGACACGCAGGGGGGAGGAGGGTGAGGGAGAGAGTGAGGATAGCGAACGCGAGAGAGAGAAATAGATAGCTGGCTCGTAGATAGATGAGAGAGAAAGCGATAGATAGATAGATAGATAGTAGATTATGAGAGAGAGAAATCGAGAGAGGGTGGGAGAGAGGGGGGGGAGATAGAGAGATAGATAGATAGAGAGAGAGAAATAGATGGATAGATAGATAGATAGATAGATAGACAGACAGACAGACAGACAGATAGATGCGAGAGAGAGAGAGAGAGAGAGAGATAAGCAAGCTGGCAAGCAAGCAAGCAAGCCAAGATTAGAGAACGAGTTGGGGTAAATGTAGTGATGTTTTTTAAATTTTTATTTGGTGTGCATTGGAAGAGGGGGGTGGTCTTATACGGCAAGTATATCCTAAACTCTATACAGTATTTTAACTGGAAAAGTTGGGGGTCGTCTTATACGCCCAGTCGTCTTATACACCGGAAAATACGGTACCCCTGTTTTTCTCTTGCAGAGATTAAAAATAAAGCAGTATCACCAACAAGGCTGTGTATTGGATGTGTTGATCATAATAAATGTTAATGGGGATGAACAAGGCTGTGCAAAGGAAGCTCTTTTGCTACACATGAAGGGATCTGGTTATTCTGGGAACCATAAACAAGCTTGCCGGCCTCTTGGCCTTTGAGCTCGTCCAGCACTGAAGGGAAAGAGGGAGGTGGAAAGATTGCAAGGAGCAATATTGAGGCCTTGTGTAATGTGCAACAACGCTCTCCTCCCACACAGATTGCATGCAAAGCAAAGCTCAGAGCAATCTGGTTCCTGGGAAAGGTTGAGCCACAGACAAAGGCAAGCTAGGCTACTCCCTTCCTTCTTTGGTGCCTAAGGTATAATCCATTTCCAGAACAAGCCTGGCTGGTTAGGCATGAAGGGGGTTGGAGCAATGAGATCTGGGACTTTCTGTTCCTCTCTCCTTCTGGAAAAAACACAACAAAATTTTGTGATTTTCTTATTCAAAAGAAATAAATAGGTAAATTCCAAAAAGTAAACCGTGATTAGCCACTTGCCATCCTCGGAGGCTGAGAGAGTGTGACTTGCCCAAGGTTATCCAGTGAAGATGCCAGCCACAGATGCTGACGAAACGTTAGGAACAAACTCTTCCAGAACACGGCCACATAGCCCCCAAAACCCACCAAAAGCTACAGTATGTCACCCAGTGGGTTTCGATGGCTGAACCAGGATTTGGACCCTGGCCCAAACCATTACACCATGCGGGCCTTCATAGTATGGCAGTGGTTTGAGTGTTGGATGATGATCCTGGAGAACAGGGTTCACTTGCCCAGGTTTGCCATGCAAACCTACTGGGTGGCATAGTTTTTGTGTGGGTTTTTCGCGCTATGTGGCCATGTTCTAGAAGAGCAAGTCACAGCCTCAGGGGAAGGCAATGGCAAACCTCTGAACGAAACCTTCTAAGAAAACCCCATGAGACATTTGCCTTAGGCTTGCCACAAGTCAGTATATACAACAAACATATCAGAGAACGTGATTTAAAAACTTCTACAACTTGGCGCCACACAAAACATTTGTACATGATTTGTACAGACAAACAAAGGCCAAGCAGCTTGAAAAGAGACACTTTGACCCATATAAACCATGCAGTGAAAGCAACCAATGGCCAAGTCCAGGCTAAGTGTTACTACGCCTTCAAAATCTTGCACCAGAAATACCTGCAAAGCCTGACATGCCTCTTTGTAAACATTGCTGAGAATTGCAGAATGCCAATTATTAATCTTTTGTGAGCAACTGGGCCAGGAGTCAGTCGACATTGCAGGCAAATGCAAATGGAACAACCTTTACTACGCCTTGTAAGAGTGTCAGCTGAATACATAACCGTATACAGTAGTTCTGTTCAGAACCAGGGTGCCAATGGAAAATGGAAAGGTCAACTTTCCAGATTCTAAGTGGTGAAAACTAACAAATGAATTAAGAGCTGTGGACGGTTTGGGATTCATAAAACATAGTGCAGTCTTTTTGTGCAGGCGTTGATCCAATGCACACTTCCTTGGGAAGAAAGTCTTCCCAAAGTTAGTATGCTACACTTGGCACCTACGGAAATCTGTGGGGCTAATGCTGGATCATGCGACCTGCCAAGATGCCGAGTTCAAATTTGACCTCACTTTCAAGTTAGTACATTGCTCAATGCCAGTAGTTGGGAAACAGACAGCTGATGGTGCAATCCCCAGTTAAACTTTGGAATTCCTTGCCACAAGATTGTAGGGATGGTTGCCAACTTGGACTATTTTAAAAGAGGATTAGATCCATTTTAGCGCCAGGCGCCTTTGTGTTGATCTCTGATTTTCTTGAAATCATTGAAGCCTGCCACTGGACACAGAAGTTAAGCCCCACTGAATTCAATGCAGAAACTTCCCCGGCAAAGATAACCTTTCAGATACATAAGACTACAACTCCCACCAGCCACAAAGCAAGCAGAGCAGCTGACTAGGAATGATGGAGTTGTTATCCAATGCCTCTGGAAAGGGCTGCCCCATCAAAGCAAGTTCCTAATTGATTCAAGGGGGCTACCTTACAGGGGCGTTGTAAAGGCTTCTTATGGGAAACAAAGGCCACAAAAGTCCCGGGGAACAAGGCTAAAAAGGGCTCATTGGTGAAAAAGTTGCCGCTGTGTACATACAATATCACCTTTTTGCCACTGTCCGGACTAAAGCCATTTGGCACCGCTTGGACTTCCATGGCTCAATATTATGCAACCCTGGGATGGGCAGTTTGGGGAACTAGTGAGCCTTCTCTATCAGAGAGCTCTGATGCCCCGGCAAACTACGCATCCCAGGATTTCACAGCATTGAGCAGCAGCAGGGAAAGTGGTATTACACTGCACTGTTTCTGCACTGCTGTCGTTGTCCAGAGGAGGCTTGCCATTGCTGTCCCCTGAGGCTGAGAGAGTGTGACTTGCCCAAGGGCAAGGTTTCATGGCTGAGTTTCCAGAGTCACAGTCCAAGGCTGCAAAGCACGACTGGCTTTAATGCAGAGCCCTGCAAACACTAAGACTTCCCCAATGGCCCGTTTTAGGCGCTGGGAGGGCTTGGCATTTGTAGGTACTGCCAGGCTGGGGGATGCTGGGATTTGTTGTCCTAACAAAGCCATTGTATTTGCATTTGTAGGGCTCTGTGTCAGCTGTGGCTTGCAGCGTTGGACTAGGACTCTGGTTTCATTGCTTCCTGCCCTGTGGGATGGGGGATGCTGGGAGTTGTTGTCCTGAAACAAGCCCCTGGAGGGCTTCGTGTTTGCAGTTGTAGGGCTCTGCAGGAGTGCTTTGCGGAGCCAGGACTCTGGAGACCAAAGGTCGCCTCCCCTCCTCCCCTGCCTGCTGGGGGATGCTGGGACATGTCATCCTAAAATAATTGGGGATGCTGGGACTTGCTCTCCTAAAATAACTGGGGATGCTGGGACATATCATCCTTAAATGGCTGTGGATGCTGGGATTTGTCCTCCTAAAATGACCGATGATGCTGGAACCTGTCCATCTAAAAATAGCTGGGGGATGCTGGAGTTTGTGGTTCTGAGAATGACTGGAGATGCTGGGACTGGCCCTCCTAACATAATTGGGATGCTGGGGCTTGTCGTTCTTCCAAACGCCTGGGGCTGCTGGGCCCTAAGCCTAGTGTCTGGGGCTGCTGGGAGTTGTAGTCCCGAGAGGTGGGTCAGACCTGGTCCGTAGAACTTCCTTCCGCGGGAGACGTCGAAGACCTTGCCGTTGATGGCCATCAGGATGCGGTGCTCCTGGCGTCCGTCGAAGGGCCGCAGCTGCTGGAGAGTGAAGTCCCGGCGCTTGAGCTTGGGCGGCGGGGGCGGCTCCTCGTCCTCCTCGGAGCCCCGGCCTCCTCCTCCTCGGTCCCCGCTTCGCAAGATCTGGTAGAGCAGGAAGAGGCAGAGGCCCAGAAGGCTCAGGTTCAGCGGGGAGCTCAGCAGCTCCAGCAGCAGCTGGACCCCGAAGGAGGAAGAGGCCGAGGAGGTACCCTCCTCCGCCGCCAGACCCGGAGCCTCCTCCTCGGCCATGGCCCTCCGCAGACAGACTCAGCCACAAGGAAGGAAGGAAGGAGAACAACAAGAGGAGGAGGAGGAGGAGCTCTTGGGCCGATCCTGCCCCGGAGGAGGAGCAGCAAAGGAGGAGGAGGAGGAGGTGCAATAGCCTCTGCAGATAGGCTGCACAGGCGCAATGGGCCTCATGCAGCAGGGCCTCCATCTGCAATGGGAAATATAGTCTGCATAGATGCAATATGCCCTGCAATGGGAAATATAGTCTGCATAGATGCATTATGTCCTGCAATGGGAAACATGTTCTCCCTATATGCAACATGTCCTGCAGCATGCAATATACAATATGTCCTGCAATAGGAAATATAGTCTGCATAGATGCATTATGTCCTGTGCCTGATCTGCTTCAGTTAATAGTTTTCATGAACATGAATAGCCTAGAGTGGTTCCTTTAGCTATTTCAAAAATAGATGGCACAGATAAATCTCCTGTTCTGACATATACCAAATAAGTTCAAACCCCTTTGAATGGTGGTTGTTGCTGCCAATCAAGAAGGATTGTCTGATTTGGGCCCTGGTGAAGTTCCAAGTAAAGGTTGATGCCAGCTTAGGGTGATGTTAATGCTTTTGTTACTCCCAATAAGCAAAATGAATAAATAAAAAAATAGGACCAACAATCTCTACTCCACAATATAAACTGGATTGCACTAAAACCAATAGTGTTTGTTTTCCACCACAACTACTAACAGATCAATTCTGATTCAGATTGACAAGTTAACATTAAAGGTTCATGTGAACCAAAGGACTGACCCAATCCAGGTCACTGATGACAAAACCAACATTTCTAATAACTTGGTTCAAGAAATGATTTCAACATCTTTTTGTCACAATCAAAACAAGTCGTTGATAAAATTGTGGCTTGTCTTGGATGCATTTTAACATGCTACATGAAGATTGTGATATCTCTGTTGTGATCAGTTGATCACTCCATTTACAATGCAGCTATTTCCTCTGCACTAACAATAATCACATCTATCTAAGATAGGGTTGCCATCCCTGAGGACCTCCAAACCGGAGAAAATGTAGGACAAGGTTTAAAAATGTAGGACTGCCAGGACTGGAGATGCTCCAGCCTCCGACAGAGCCCTACGCGCGCCCGTGCAGAACTGTGAGTGTGGGCGCGCGGGGCACAGGGCCCGGCTTACGGAGCCGAACCGCGGCGGCGGCTAAGGCCACGTCGGTGGTGGCGGCCAGAGGAGCAGCCACAGCAGGCCACACAGCAACAGCAGCATTGGTGGTGGCGGCGGTGGCGGCTGCAAGAGTGGCCAAAGACACCGCCACAGTGGCACAATAACAAAGCCCGGGGGCGGGGGCAAACCCGGGAAAAGCCCCAAACCGTAGTGTGACCGTGCAGACGGTCCAATAGCGGGAAATTCCCGCCCCCCGCCGGGTTATGGCAACCCTAATTTAGGATAAATGTAGGACATGACATGGCCTTCATCTTCCACGTTTAAATGCCACCACTTTTGGGTTGCCTTAAATCAAAAGAGGCTTCCTTTGGGAGACACATCTTGTGGTTCTCTCATAAGTGATATGCCTCAGTTCACCCACCCATTGGTTGGGGAGCTTTGGTAAGTCCCACGTTATAGGATGTTTCCACCTCCATCGCTGGAAAAAGGAACATTGGTTCTTACCTGTGATATGTTCATTTTCAGTGATGTAGGTGGGAATATCCCCCCCCACCCAGAACTGAGGAGGCTGTTTCCCTTGGCTCTGCAAGGATGGTTGTTAGTTATTTTTAGTTTGACTTTATGATACTTTCTATTTATTATACTTCTATTTGCATTAAATGCTATCTGAGTTTGTTTTCTATCCTCGGCTATAATATTGACTTGGGGGATGGTGGGGGTTAGGGTTAGGGTTCAAGTCTGTTTTCCCTGCCTATTTCGGAGCAAGAGATGGAATCAAACCATGTTATAGGATATTCCCACCAACATCGCTGAAAATGAACATATCACAGGTAAGAACCAATATTCCTTTCTGTTTCACTGAGGACATGAGTCTCAGTCTCCTACATCTGTGAAGGCTGAGAATTTATAGGATCGAGGCCGTAGGTTTCCCAAGGGATTTGAAATTATGATGTTGCAATAGCATCACTGCTTCTCAGTTTGCTAAACTAAGAACAGGTACAACCAGGTGTGTCTTTAAATTTGGCCTAGGCGGGTAGATAAATGATCTTACAAGCCCCCTCCTGTCTTTTCTTTTTCTTTTTCTTTTGGCTTTGTACTGAACTCTGTCTTTAAATTGCCAGCAACACCTGTTTTTCTAGTTACTTAGCCAATCTCTTTAATGGATCAGTAACCTCAGATGTTTGAGAATAATGAGTGAGGATCCCAAAAATTCACTTGGCAGGCATAAGGTATTGAAACTGATGCTTGTTTAGCTTGCACAATACATGTGTAAACTGGCCTACAGGGCACATTATTTTTTAAAAAAATATAAATTTATGGAGCAATCCTATATATTAGGGTTAAAGTCCAGAGGGAATGGGCTTCAAAGTGGACTGCATCTCCCATAATATCTCTCCCCAGTGCTTAAGCTGGCTAAGGCTGATGGGATTTGTTGTCAGCACAAAATCTGGAGAGCTGGATGTTCCTCACTTCTGCTATACCTGTTTACTCAAAATGACTTAGATGGAACTAATTATTGGATAAGAGAGTGGAAGATGGAAGATGACTTTAAGATGTGGTCCTCTGTGTGTGTGTGTGTGTGTTGTGTGCCTTCAAGTCATTTCCAACTTATGGCGACTCTAAGGTGAACCTATCATGGGGTTTTCTTGGCAAGATTTGTTCAGAGGAGGTTTGCTGTTGCCTTCCCCTGAGGCTGAGAGTGTGACACCTTGTCCATGGTGACCAAGTGGGCTACAGATCTTGAAAAGTGATTTTGCGGTGTACAACTCCAAGAATTCCCCAGTGGGAAGGGGAATATTATTATCATAATATTATTAACATAATAATATGTTGAACTCGCCACAGTGAACTCGCCACGGGTCAGCGTAAAAGGGGCGCCCTAAAGAAGAGATACAAGGACTCCCTGAAACAACATCTCAGGCTTGGCCAGATAGATCACCAACAATAGTCCTCCCTGGCCTCGCATCGGGAGGCATGGAGACGCACTATCCATGACGCTACAGTCTTCTTCGAAAGCTCACGCCGAATGAGCCTCGAAGAGAAACGACAACGCAGAAAGAACCGCAACCTGGAAACATCACCCAAGGAAACTTTCTGCTGTGCTTTCTGCAACTGGACCTGTTTATCCCGAATTGGCCTTTTTAGTCACCAACGCGCTTGTACAAAGCGCAGGATGAGTCCTTCTTGAATCTTTGTTCGCGAAGCAAAGCCAGAGAGAGAGAGAGAGAGTAACATATTATTATCCCTATGGGATTCTATATCAATTCATACACTAAAAAATGAAAAGGACAACAAAACACAATAATAATAATAATAATAATAATAATAATAATAATAATAATAATCACACAAACAGGGAAACATTGCCTTTCAGCATACTTGACTGTGGTTCTTTCATTTTACTAATCTAACTGCTTTAAATTTATTAAAAAGTAATCTACAGTGGTTCCTCCACGTTCGCTGGAAATAGGGGTGAAGGACCCCTGTGAATGTGGAAAACACACACACACACACACACAAAACCCACACAAAAATTATTTTTATCTCTCTAGGAATCTCCATATCCTCCAGTGCAAATCTATGGTCAACATCTGCCAGAAGCTGAACCTAAAAATGCCTAGAGAAGTGTTTTCTTTAAGAAGTTCTAGGTTCGCTAGCATAACTCTATGGTTGACCTGTGACAGAGTTGTGCTGGAGGACCTAGAGATTCTTAGGACGTTATTAGACAAGGGAAATTGGAAGTATAATCCAATGGCAATCTGAACGCAATCATGGGGTTTAATGTTATTGCATGATAGACTGCTACACGCAATTTCGGGCAACGGCAAGCTATTTTCGGGCAATGGGAAGTCAATTTGAACGCAATTCGAATTCACGTAAATTCACTGAACTCGCATATTCACGTGAATGCGTTTTGGTCCCACTTTCTTTTCATTCGAAATTAAGAGAAATTCCTCCTGTGTGATAAACTCCAGAATAGGAGAATATATTAATCAAAACCACAAGTAATCAAATTCACAAAAGCTGCGAATGTGGAAGATGAACTGTATATGTATGTGTGTGACACCCACACCCACACACACATATACATACACATTGTCATGTGTGAGTGTGTGTGTACACACACATACACACATACATAGACATACATATACACATTTGTCCCTCCACATTTGCTGAGTTTAGGGGCATAGAAACCCTGTGAATGTGGAAAAACTGCAAATAACAAAAACACCATGTTTTTACCTGAGAGGATGCCTCTCTAGGAATCTCTAGGTCCTCCAATCCAACTCTGTGGTCAACATCTGCCAGTCATTGGCCATAGCATTACACTGGAGGAGCTACAAAGCCGTAGTGGAGTGTTCTCTCTAGGAATCTCTAGATCCTTCAGTGCGACTTTTGGTTAAAGTTGACCACAGAGTTGTGCTGGAGGACCTAGATATTCCTAGAGAGAACATATTAATAAAATCTGTGAGCAATCAAATCCACAAAAGTCAAAGATGCAAATGTGGAGGGACGAGTGTGTGTGTGTGGAGTTTAACAAACGGGAGGAATTTGAATGAAAAGAAAGTGGGGCCAGAACACATTCACTTAAAATCGCTAGTTTTGCACAATTACGTGAATATGCATTGCATTCAAACTAGCTCCCCATTGCCCGAAAATAGCATGCCATTGCCCAAATTTGCATGTGATAGTCTATCACGCAATAACGTGAAACCCTATGCTTGACCTGATTTCCCATTGCCTGAATTTGCTTGTAGTGGGTTAACACGCAATAACGTTAAACCCCATGATTGTGTTCAGATTGCAATCGGATTATACTTCCAATTCCCCTTGTCTGATAAACTCCTGTGTGTATATATTATACGCATTCTCAATTATAAAAGAAATTTGCAATTCTCCTTCCAACTTTCACCACACAGGGGAGTGCTTACACAAATCACCAACTACTGTACATTTAATAAAAGACATTTTAAAGAGTGGCCCTCCACATTGGCAGATTTGACTTTTGTGGATTTGATTACTGTATTTGCAGTTTTGATTATTATGTCTCGGACCTCCAACGCAACTCTGCCAGGGGCTGACCATAGAGTTGCGCCGGAGAACCTAGAGGTTCCTAGAGAAAACACCTTTCTAGGCATTTGTAGGTCCTCTGGCATGATTCTATGATCAACTTCTGGCAGATGTTGACCGTGGAGTTGCACTGGAGGACTTGGAGATTCCCAGAGAGGTGTTCCCTTAGGGAAAAAGAATAGTGGTGGTTTTGTATTTGTGGTTTTTCCACATTCATGGGGGTCTTTCACCCCTAGCATCTGAGGAAGTAAACTGAAGTCTAGGAAAGCTCCTGCTGCCAACTTCTTCCTTTCAGTGAGTCCCAAAAGGTGCTGCAAGATGTCTCTTCGTACTGAAAGAAAGAAAGAACTAAAAGAAAGAAAGAAATCTGAAAAAACATCTGAGGAAGTAGATTAATTTGATTATACAGACTAACACAGCCATATTTTTGAATAATAATAATAATAATAATAGTAGTGTTGTTGTTGTTGTTGTTGATGATGATGATGATAATAATAATAATAATATGCATCTCAGGAAGCAGACTGAAGTCTAGGAAAGCTCATGCTTGCAATTCCTTCCTTTCAGTGAGTCTCAAAGATGCTTACAACATCACTCTACATACTGATTCCACAGACAAACACAGCTATATCTTTGAATGATGATGATGATGATGATGGCACTGCTATATCTTTTAATAATCATCATCATCATGGTGATGATGATGATAAGTGCATCTGAGAAAGTAGACAGGAGTCTAGGAAAGCTGCTGCCAACTTTCTTTTGGTGAGTCTCAAAGGTGCTACAAGGTCTCTCTCCATGCCAATGCCTTCCAGATGTTCTTGGACCACAACTCCCATCACCTTGTGGAGGATGGGAGTGGGCACTGTGGGATTCCTGCAGTGTCCCTCCAGCCTGGGGCTTGCCATGCTCTGAGGCTGCGAGAATGTGCCTTGCCCCAGTTGGGTGGGTTCCCCTGATCCAGGGGTCCCAGTCCAGGGCCGAGGCCCCTGCGCCACTGAGGCTGGTGCTGCTGCTGCTGCTGGAGCAAGGGACCAGAGGTGGACAAAGGCTAGGAACCGCCGAGGCCGGGCTGCTGCTGGAGCTGGAGCTCCTCCCGGGGAGGAGCCAGGCTGCAGCGGAGCAGAGGCTGCCTGGCTGAGAAGGAGAACCGGCTGCAGGAGGAGGAGGCACCGGGAAGGGTAAGGGGGCTGGGAGAGGCCCCAGAGGGAAGAGGGGTGCCTGGGTGGGATTTCTGGCCCCCCAAAGGGAGGGGGATTGAGACCTGAGACCCTCCATGGCATCCCTAGGGTGGCATCACACTCCTGCTGGGTCCAAAAGAAATGACAGGACTTGCCCATAGGGAAAGATAGGGTAAGTATTCTATATTTCCCTATGCTTCCCTATGGACAAGTATTCCCCTATCTTTCCCTATGGGCAAATATTCCCCTATCTTTCCCTATAGACAATTATTCTCATCATTGTCCCTAGGGCAAGTATTCCCGATATTTCCTATGGGCAAATATTCCCCTATCTTTCCCTATAGACAAGTATTCTCCTCTATTTCCCTATGGGCAAGTATTCCCCTATCTTTCCCTATGGGCAAATATTCCCCTATCTTTCCCTATAGACAAGTATTCTCTATTTCCCTATGGGCAAGTATTCCCCTATCTTTCCCTATGGGCAAATATTCCCCTATCTTTCCCTATAGACAAGTACTCTCCTCTATTTCCCTATGGGCAAGTATTCCCCTATCTTTCCCTATGGGCACGTACTGGCATTTGTTTCAGTGCTTTTACCAAAACACATTGCAGAAACAGTCCCCTTTGAGACTGCTTGAACTGCCCTGGCTCAATGCGAGGGAGTTCTGGGATTTGTAGTTTGGTGAGACAATTAGCCTTCCCTGTCTAGTATCCAACCAAATGATACTTCCCAGAATTCCATAGCACAGGGTGAAGTGAGTGAAAGTGGAGTCAAACCAGGTTAGTTCTGACTGCAGATGCAACCCAAGGCTACTGTATGTGGGATGGGAAGAAATCCATGGAGAAGTGGTACAGTATCCTGGTTCAAACCACACTGCAGAATTAATCCGGTTTGACATAGCTTTAACTGCCCTGGCTCAGGGCTAGAGAATCCTCTAAACTACAGTTCCTAGGATTCCCTATCACTGAGACAAGGCTGTTAAGGCGGTCTCAAACTGGATTATTTCTATAGTGTGTTTTGGACCCATGGTGTCAAAACTCCATTGATCTCCTCTCATGTCTGGGTTGCCCTGGGTTGCATCTGCACTGCAGAAATAACCCAGTTTGACCCCACATTAACTGCCTTGGCTCAAGGCTATGGAAATCTGGAAAGTGTAGTTTGTTGGGCCATCAGAGCTGCCTCATGAGGAAGGCTCAATGTCTCACAAAACTCCAGATCCCAGATTTCCATAGCACTGTGCCAGAGCAGTTAAACTGGTGCCGAGCTGCTTAATCTCTGCAGTGTGAACAAGATATTTTAAAGCTCTGTCCAGAAGGATGTCCTCCTTCCCCTTGCAAGCCCCAACTTGCAACTTTAGCTGTTCAAACACCAGGGCAGTTCAAGTGGGGTCGAACCAGATTATTTCTCCAGTGCGGATGCCCCCTTATAGTCAAATTTTTCTGTGCAAATGGGACTCAGTCCTCATTTCCCTCTTATCATTGGATGCCATGACAAGAGCGGTGACGTAAAACAGCTAGAAAAATTTAAAAAGGTACTTTTAAATTACAGTAGCCTATTGGTATCAATGCATTTACATGGGATACATTGCATGGTTACAAACATCCTGGTTTGATGGGGTTGAAGTAAACATTTGGGAAAATATAATGTTTTAAAGAAAATTTCAATTTCTTTAAAAATTAAAATGTGTAATTTAAAATGTATATTTTAAGTCTAAAAAGTCTGTGGATCATGTTCCTAGTTTCTAGACTGGGAGGTGTAGAACAGGCAAACCCCTTCTCCAAAGTACCCACCTCTAACCTCCTAGAAACCCCAGGTGCACCTACACTGTAGAAATAATGCAGGTTGACACCAATTTTAGTGCTGTCACTCCATTCTGGGAACCCTGGAATTTCTAGTTTCACAAGGTCTGCCCAAGAGGTGGTTTGCCAAACTACATATCTCAGGAGTCTCTAGGATGGAGCCATGGCTGTCAAAGTGGTGTCAAACGGCATTATTATTCCATTGCACATGCACCTTGGAGTTGTTGAAATAAAGAGTTTGCTGTGGTTGGAGCATACTTTGCACATGCTTCTGAGCTTCCCTTTCTTTTCCTCCTTTCTAGATCCCAGGGTTTGAAGCTGGACCCTGAGAATTTGCAGATCAGGAATGCCGTCCTTACATCTGAGCATGGATGTGTAGGCGTGCACGTGTAGATCTTTCTTCCAGGGGATTACAATCCAAGGAGAAAGGCTTTCAGAAGGGAGGTGGTGGTTCTCCTTCAGTCGGTGCACAGACTACTCTCGTGGTCATTTTAATTCCTGTATTGTTGAAAGCATGGTGAAGTGGTTTGAGCATTGGACTAGGACTCTAGAGACCAGGGTTTGAATTCCGGCTTGACCATGTAAACTCACTGGGTGACCTTGGGCAAAGCACACTCTCTCACCCTCAGAAGATGGCAATGCCAAACCCCCTCTGAATGAATCTTGCCAAGGAAACCCCATGATTGGGGTCACCAGAAGTCAGAAATGACTTGAAAGCACACAACAACAACAACATTAGTTTTCTGAGGGTTTTTGGGTTACGTGGCCATGTTCTGGAAGAATTTATTCCTGACTTTTCGGCAGCATCTGTGGCTGGCATCTTCAGAAGATGCCAGCCACAGGTGCTGGTGAAACGTCAGGAATAAACTCTTCCAGAACATGGCCACGTAGCCCAAAAAACCCACAGAAAACTATGGATGCTAGCCCTGAAAGCCTTTGACTTGACAGCGACAACATTGTTTTAGTGATTCAAAGATATAGCTGTGTTAGTCTTTTAAATCAGAACATAAAGAGATCTTGTAGCATTTTTGGATTTCCTTCCAGTTGGTCTCAAAGGTGTGACAAGATCTCTCTACATATTGTTTTTGTGATGTTCATTAGCCACCTTGAGCATTTTCTTAAAAGGAAAAAGACAGGGAAGAATGTCATAAAAGTGAATTTAAAATATTAAATTATGAACTAAGAATTCCAGAAGGACGAGGTTGTTGGTTCTTTGAATGGATATGGAGGGTTGGCATTGTCAAATGATTCTGAAGCACCTTAGGCATGCGTTTTATGTGTTGTGCTATGCGCATGCGCGCACACACACACACACACACACATATAATATTGTGCCATCAGCAACAGCCTCCCTTTGAAAGAGAGGGAGATCTAATCCCTTTAAAGCAGGAGTCAGCAGCTGGAGGCCTGTGGGCCAGACCTGCCCACCAGAGGAATGCTAGCTGGCGCTGCCAGCTTAAGGACAAAAGAAGGGTGTGGAAAGAGTCAATACGCCTTGCCAAGATGGAGAAGGGCTCCTTGGCAGGTGGAAATCTGAGAGATGTGTATGTGTGTTGACATGGAGGTGTTTGGCCTGACACCTTGTTCAGGAAATCTAGTTGCTGACCAAGCATCCCAGTGAAATCTTTCTTTCTTTGGAGACCCCAGTTTAGAGAAAAGCCAGACAATGGCATCATCAGGGCATGGGACACAAAGTGCTTTTCTTAAGAGGCTGAAATCTCTTGCTCTGGGGAGGGGGGATATGCACCCCCTCCCAGCCTTATGGGATTTAATCTTTGAGGCAGGCTCTACTAATGCAAGCTGGGGAATGTCAGTGCTCAAGATGTCAAAAGGCTCCATCTGTCTATTTTAAGAATATGGGGAGGCGGAGGGATTAGCATCGCCGGTCAGTTATACACCCAAGCATGCCACCATATGCTTTCTAGTTCTCTCCCCCCCCCAACTCCTTTCTCTTGTGCATCAATTTGATTGTTTGTGTTTTGTGTGGGGAAATAATTGTTCTTTGTTCATAAGCACAATTGGTGCCAAGGCAGAGGTTTCTCATCACAAATCCTCTGTATTCTGGTTACACTGAATGCAGTAGCATCAGTGTCCTATATCTCATCCACATTCTAAACCTTCTTATGTGATGTTTAAAGAGCATTGTGGTTTCCATACCTGTAGCTGGGAGTGTTTCAGGAGAAGGAGATGGGAAGGCAGAGAGATGTTTTATTACCAGATTTTATGACAGTGTGTCAGTAGACTACTTTTACTTATTCGGTATATTAAGGAACCAAAGGTGAGATAGTGCTCCTTTCCATGTTTTTAACCTGACAACAACTCTGCAAGGTAAGTTAAGCTGGGAAATAGTAACTGGCTCAAGTTTACCCAGGGTAAGCGTCATGGTTGAGAGAGAATTTGAACTCTAACCTTAGCCCAGCACTAACCACTGCATCACATTGTCTGCAATCCTATCCCCACTTCCCTGAGTGTTAGCCGCATTGAAATCGGCACATGTAGAACTGTATTGTTGTGAAGGTTTTCAATGCCATTTCTACATGGGTATTGTAGGTTTCATTACAATTCTGATTATTTTGTGTGGGGTGTGTGTACCTTCAAGTAGTTTCTGACTTATGGCAATCTCAAGGCAACCCTATAATGGAGTTTTCTTGTCCAGAGATTTGCCATTGCCTTCCCCTGAGGATGAGAGAGTGTGACTTACTCAAGGTGGGCTTCATGGCCTTACAAAAGTTAATTTACATTAGTATTTCTGCCCTCAGGTGAGAATTAAACTTGATTTCCACTAGGACCCTTTGAATGTGTATGTGTTATATATGCTTTTTATAGGGTCTGATCTCCCTCTTCCTCCCATCCCTGCTGCCACAGTCCATGGCCTGTCGTTAATCTTTGTCTTTCTCATACAGCGGCTGTGATGACCATGTGGTTAGCTTCTTAGTTACATAATGTGGGTGTCAAGTGATGCACAAGCAAAGCCGGCACAAAACGGAAGTATGAATCCTATCTGCCTGAGGTCTGATCCCCATACATGTATATATGGCTTGAACTCTTTTGAGCCTGTACCTTTTTCCCAGATAACAAAGAGTTAAATGTGGAAGGAAATTATTGTTGTTGTTGCTGGGTGCCTCTAAGTCATTTTTGATTTATGCTGACCCTAAGGCAAATCTATCATAGGATTTCCTTGGCAAGTTTTTTCAGAGGGGGTTTGCCATTACTGTCCTCCGAGGCTGAGAGATTGGGACTTGCCCAAGGTCACCCAGTGGGTTTTTATGCTCAGGATTTTGAACGCTGGTCTCCAGGTCATAATTCAATGTTCAGACCACTACGGTTGCATTTTAATGGGGCTCAGCATCACATAGGTGACGAGATAGCAATTGGGATGGGCATCTGAGCAGAAGTGCGGACCTTTAAGATGATTCTGAGCAGAGGTTATAAAAAACACCATGAGGCTTTTGCCTCTCGCTTTCCCAAAACAGACCAAGGAGAACTGACAGTTGGACAATGAAGTCCTGGCTCCTAGTTATCTCATGTACATCAAGGACTACAAATCCCATCTGATCTGTGAGTACGATTAGGAGAATGTACTAGCCAGTCATGTTAGGATATTTTGATTCTTTTCTTTATTTGGCAAAAATGATCTATTCTGTAACTTATACAGTACTTATAAGAAGAGTGAGATGCTCCTCTTTTTTTTACCATGTCAATGTCTAGTTGAGCAAACACAACTAACTGTGTGAGAATCTTGATGTGTCATTAACAGGTACAGATCTGAATATAGCTTTCCACCTAGATATTCTCCTTGCTGGCATTTGTCTTTACCCTCTCTTGATAATCCTGGGCTTTGTCTGAGCTTGCCTCCTCTTTTTCCTCTCAGACTGGTATGGTATAAAAGCAACTCCGCCTCAAAGGTTTTATTATTACTATTGATACTGTTTTTGGCATGTAGTTGCTTGGATTGTCATTTTTATAAACACCTTTCTCCACCCCTACAAGAAGCTTTGGCTGGGCAGGTTGCCAGTTTAAATGTGTCACTCATTCCAGATGCAAGAGGACAGTATGTCAATAGTTTAACATCTGTGGTGATTTCCTTGGTTTGGCTTTTGTGTAAAGCAGCTCTTCCCAGGACACATGCGAAGCAGCAGCAGAAGCATCCATGATCAGCACAATTTTGCCTTCTGTATCACTTAAAACAAATAATAATGTCATGTAAATGTATTCATTGAAGAGATTATTTTCTTTTTTTTGTTTATCACATGGCATGGATCCTGTGCAGAAACTTAATTTAAACTAGAAAAAACCTGCAAAAAATAGGTAGGTTTTCAAACAATGTCAGGGGTTAACCTGAACAAAAAGTGGACAAAACCCATAAAAGCGGGTAGATTTTCAGATGTTTGTGTGCAGGAGAAATAATGCGACATTAACCCAAACAGAAAGCCGCCCAAACCCACTAGTTTTTACTTTTGGGAACTTTCTAACAGTGTGATATGACAGCTAAAAAGATCAATGTGATTCTTCGCTGCATCCATAGAAGTATAGTGTCTCTAGATCAGGGTTAGGCAACCTGCGGCCCGTGGGCCGGATGCGGCCTGGCGAGGCCTTGGGACCGGCCCCAGCCCGGTCCTGCCGGCGATTGCCGCCGGGGCCTTTGGGGGGCAATTGTCTATAGAAGCCTCAGAAACATGCATTTATATTAACATTTTTTTAAAAATCAGCAAATTTTTTCACATGTCCTCCATTTTTTAAAAAAAAGTGTCTTCCATTTGAAAATTTTGTCCTACATTTGTCCTGGTTTATTTATATATTTATTTATTTTTTAAAAATTATTTAATTATTTATTTTTTGGCTTCGGCCCCCCAGTTGTCTGAGGGACAGCAACCCGGCCCCCGGCTCAAAAAGATTGCCTACCCCTGCTCTAGATCAAGGGAAGTAATAGTGCCACTCTATTCTGCTTTGGTCAGACATCACCTGAAATACTGTGTCAATATCTGGGCCCCACAGTTCAAAAAGGACATTGAGAAACTGGAGCATGCCCAAAGGAGGGCGACTAAAATGGTGAAGGGTCTGGAAACCATGCCCTATGAGGAACAACTTAGGGAGCTGGCTATGAGAAGAGATGGTTAGGAGGTGATATGATGGCCCTGTTTAAGTATTTGAAGGGATGTCATATTGAGGAGGAAGCAAGCTTGTTTTCTGCTGCTCCACAGAATAGGTCACAATAATGGAGCAATGGATGCAAGCTGCAGGAACAGAGATTCCAGCTCAACATTAGTAGGAACTTCCTGAAGGTAAGAGCTATTCGACAGTGGAGCACACTTCCTCGGAGAGTAGTGGAGTCTCCTTTTGAGGTCTTTAAACAGAGTCTGGATGGCCATCTGTTGAGGATGCTTTGATTGTGAGTTCCTGCATGGCACAGGGTTGGACTGGATGGCCCTTTGGGTTTCTTCCGTGATAGTCTATGAGGATGGGTCTAAGCAGATGTTCTTTATTTTTGGAGAAACCGATGTTCAGGGCTTTTGATGCCGTGAGTCTTTCTACTGCTGAGTGTGTATTTGCACAGTAAACAGATATTGCAAAAGTACTGTAAGTCTCCAAATCTTTTTTCCTTAAAAGGAAGTAGGACAACCACTTTGATTATATTTTCTTCTTGGGGAACACTCGCAAATAACATAATTTTATGCCAAATAAATCAGTGCAATGGCTGGTCAGCTGAAGAAAGGGATACAATTTCACTGACCATATTGGTGTGGGGTCCAAAACTTGAGCTCTGCAACTTCAGCAATCCACGTGGAGCAGAAAGAAGGACCCAGCCCATAAAGCAGCCATAATTGTAGGATAGGACACATCTCATGAAGCCTGTGCAAATTCAGAATATAAAGAAGCGGGAGCTGTTACCATTTGGGGCACATTGATATAGTTGAAAAGAAGGAATATGGATTTCATTAGGTAGGTCTTCCATCTTTCCTCCAGTCCCATGCCAAAATGCAAAGCTTGCTAGACCCAGGAAGGGAGAGCATCCCTCTCTGGCTTTAATTTGTACTGCATCAGCCTGGACAATCAATATTTTTTGTTTTGTCAGCTCAACTCAGCAGGGAAAAATGGTTTGGCCCAGCCACTGTATTTTAAACTTTTATTTTTTGCTTTTTCTCTTTGCATTTTTGCCTCTTTCTGAATTTCAGCATCTCTTTTTTTGCTGAGGCTTCCCATATTAGCCCTCTTCAGCATTTGGTATTCTGTTGCTTCTGCAGATTTATTCCATTTGAATGCCAGATAGATTTCGCTCTGGAACTGACTTCTAAGGCTTTCATAGAGTAAGCTATTAAATAAGGGCTACGGTTGTGAATTTATTTTGGATAAAGAGAGAGTTGAATTTCAGAATTTCAATTTTGATTTCCCTCTCTGGTTTTGGGGACTTGCTGTGTGGGTTAAGGATGGGGAATAAGTGTTGGCTTTACTTCCAGTAGATGGGTTCAGATAAGCTCCTTTCACATTACAGTACTACCTGTTTGCTGTAGGTAAGACAGCTCTGTGCATGTTATAATGCAAGCACTAAGAGCTCCTGCTTGCTCAAGTGGATCCTGAGATTGGATACATCCGCACTACAGAAATAATCCAGTTTGACACCACGTTAACTGCCATTGCTCAATGCTGTGGAATTCTGGGAATAGTTGTTTGTTGTGGCACCAGAGCTCTTGGAAAGAGAAGGCTAAACGTCTGAACAAAACTATGGTTCCCAGTATTCCATAGCATTGAGCCATGGCCATTGAAGTGGTGTCAAACTGGATTATTTCTGGAGTACGGATATATGGGATGTATCTTAACTCAGTATCAGTGCTTCACAAGGACCTCTGTAATGAGCTGTCAAAAACTGATGGCCTCAGCTGTCCATTAGCAAGCAAGTTAAAGAAAGAAATATGACAATCTTTCTATGATTATCTGTATGTCTTGGATCTAGGTTATTTGAAGGATAGGGGGTTGATCCTGCATGGCAGGGGGTTGGACTGGATGGCCCTTGTGGTCTCTTCCAACTCTATGATTATTTGATTCTATGATTTTATCTCCCTTTGTGAACCAGCTGATTGGAGCAGATAGGGGCTGAGCAGACTGGCCTGAAGTGCTAGCATGGGGACGGCATGGTGTTTTGATGCCGCACGCCCTGACACCAATGTCACGCTATGCGCCAAACCGCACGGCGGGGGGCATTACAGCACTCCTTTGGCGTAACGTTTAGACATACTGCACCAAAGGAATGCTGAAAAACCGTCACTGTAGTGGCAAGGGCACTAAAAGGAGTGGCATTTTTGATGGCGCTAAAAGGAGTGGCATTTTGCCATTCTTTTTAGTGCCAGCAAAGCACTGGATTAGGGCCGTGGCGTGTGGTTGCTGTGGCCCCGATCTGGTGAGGAAAGGGGTGGTGGGACATGATCTGTTTTGCTCCTAAGATAGTCTGGAGAGGCCCTTCTTTGTCTCACCATCCTCTCAGGTTCATTTGCTGGGAACAAGGGAGAGGGCCTTCTTGGTGGCTGCTCCCAGGCTCTGAACTCCCTCCTTAGAGAGGCCAGGATGGCCCCATCCCTGCTCTCCTTTCAGCAGCAGGTAAAATCTTAAAAGTGCTGTCAGGCTTTTTCAAACTGGTACAGATGATATTCCTTGTATCTCACTATTTCCAGTATTCAAGTATGATTGCTATTGCTTACACAACTGAAAGGCAACACCCAAATAAAAAGAGGGAGTTAGTAGCAGGGGAAAACTCTGAGATAGGGGACTATTGTTATATATTTACCCTGGCTGTAGGAGACAAAGCAAGCAATTTATTCATTGATGTTTCCCCAGGGGAAAAAAAAATCTATGTAATACTTTATTTATTTATAATATTTCCTTATTACATCCAGTTCACAAGGGATCCCAAGGTGATGAACAACTGAAAGCAATTAAAATGCTACAAATATAAAACAATCTACGGTGCATCTATACTGAAGAACTAATGCAGTTTGACTCCACTTTAAGTGCTGTAGCTCCATCCTATAGAATCCTGGTCTTCAGCCTTCTCTGCCAGAGTGCTGGCGCCTCACCAAACTACAAATCCCAGGATTTTGTAGGATGGAGCCATGGCTGTTAAAATGGTGTCAAACTGCATTATTTCTACAGTGTAAACGCACCCTTAAAACACATTAAAATACTCTTTAAAAACAGTTTAAAAGCAATCCTAAATTATAATTTAAATACAATTGGAAGAGAGCGATGAATCTGATGATCTGGACCACAGCCCACAAGGTCTCAAACTAAAGTAATCTATTAGTCTTTTAAGGCTGTATCCATACTTACAGGAACGATCCATCGACACTACTTTAACTGCCATGGCTCAGTGCTATGGAATTCTGGGAATTGCAGTTTGTTGTGGCACTTGAGGTCTCTGACAGAGAAGGCTATATGTCTCCCAAAACTCCAACTCCCAGAATCTCGTAGCATGGAACCAGTTAAAATGGTGTCAACCTGAATTATTTCTGCAATGTGGATGCAGCCTAAGATGTCACAAGAGGAATATTTGTTGTTTTAATGTCTTCATCATCACTGATGCACTGTGACAGCTGAGTCTTAGCCACTTTCTTTTCCTGTCTGTATCTTTTAACAATAATTGTAACTGTAACCCCTTTGGGGAAGGAAGAAGATCATTTTCTTCTATAACTATTCAAAAGCCAAATGCAGTACTTTATCTGGGGGAAGGAAGAAAACTGCATGGATGGTGCTTGGGACATGAGTTGCTGTGGTTTCGTAGAGCTGGAGAGAGTCAGGAAAAGCCAGAGTTAACTGTGCATTTCCATGTTTGGAACAAGCACAGCCTTCTTTGGACTGAGTTCAACAGCAAAGCCTGTGGGCCCTGAGATGCGGCACTTTATCTGGCTAGCAATCGCATCGGCATGCTGGCTTTCCTACACATGCGTTGGTGCACGGGACCACAAAGTGCTCAGCCCTGATGAAAGCAGCCATCCTTGCACAGATGTGAACAGCCGCCAAATATTTGCACACCAACGGGAGATAAGCAACCATGGCAGGATTCTACAGTTGCCTCAAGAGCAACAAGTAAGTGCCTTAGCTGCCCATCTCATTTCTTTACTTCCTTTCCAAGTGAAAGGATGTTAGCAGCTAACACTTAACCCCCCTCTTTAAACATTGTACTCTGTGTTGCCTGCAAAAACAAAAGCAAAAACAAACCCTCTTGTCTTCTGTAAATAGTTTATACTGTTAAGTCAGCAGACAGGGTCTGCTGATCTGTAACTTTTCCTTGTACAAAACGTCCAGCTGTTAGGAACTTAAGAGAAAATATATATTTGTATTATTTACAGGCTGACCTGCCTAACATTTATTTATCCTGATAGCATGAGTACTGTCGGTTTTTTGAGTTTGCTCCACTTTATTGCAACAGAATTAGTTTGAATAAGAATCGGAACCGGTTTCAAGTGGGACATAACCCAATCAGAGATTCGCTGTAAATTGTAGTGGGAACAGGCCCCTAGAAGTACAGTGGGCCCTCCATATCCACAGATTCCTTTATCCATATATTCAACCGTCCGTGGCTTGAAAAATATTTTAAAATATGAGAGATATTGTAATATCTTAAAATATGGTGTCCCACCTGGGGTCCTGTGCTGGGTTGTTATGGAAGGTTGTCCAGGGGAGAAATGAATAGAAGAATATGTGGCTACGCTAAGGAATTTTAAAGTTACGCTCATATTATTAGGGTTGTGGTGTGGCATGCTTTGGCTGCAGCTACACTGCAGAATAAATGCAGTTTGACACAGCTTTAAGTGCCATGGCTCAGTGTTATGGAATTCTGGGATTTGTAGCTTTATGAGATATCTACCCTTCTCTGTCAGAAAGTTTTGGTCCTGCAACAAACTACAAATCCTGGGATTCCATCAGATGGAGCCATTATAGTTAAAGTGGTGTCAAACTGCATTAATTCTGCAGTGTGGCAGCAAGTGCCCAGATAAGTAAGGCTAAACCCGGAGTGGAAAGTTTGTAGTCATCCAGATGCAACTGAGTTGCATTACATACTATACTGCAAAATATCCTGCACTTCTCATCAGCCTTACCCAATGGTCAGGGATGATGGGAGGTGCAATCCAATGATACCTGGATTGCTACACATTATCCACCCCTGCATTAGATCAGTGTTGTATACAAAGGAACAGTGCATCCAGTTTTGGGGGCTGCAGAGTGCTTTTCATTTTGTAAACCTTCCTCCTTTCTGTTGAAATGTTCACCCTGTTCCTTCACCAGCAAAAAGGTACTCTGATTTTTATTGTGGTGTGATACCAGTGTGGCAGGTTTAAAAATCTTTTCTGGAAAGCAGTAGAACCTCATGGTAATTTTTACTGTTCTTTTTGCCGTATCTTCTATCGGCACAGAGTAAATATAGAGCGTATCATTACGATTGTGGCATAATTTAGCTACTCAGGCTTTGCTGATTCTCCCAACGCAAACTGCCAATTTTCAAAGACCAATATAGCATGTCAGAAGTTAAGACAAAACATTTGATGTGTGAACGCTGAGAAAAAAATCCCTTTGAATGTCCTGTAACAGTATTTAACTCTCTCTATCCCTAATTCTTTCCTCTGACATAACCTCATATTAATAGTATGACTTAAATTTAATTTGGCTAATCATGGGTTCTTCCATATTGCTATCATATGATGACAAGGATACCAAAGGGTACTAATATGATCATGAGCACTCAATCATTCAGTTTTAGTGACATTAGTTGTTAAACGCAGACACAGGAGATATCATTATTACTTTTAATTTTATATTTGGACTAGAGTGTTTGGACAATAAACACTCTAACAAGCAACAATAAAATAGCAAACCATATACTGTGTCACTCATAAACTACATAGGCTTTAAGGAATCTAATCCAAAGTGTAAAATTGATGCCTTCCTTTGGAATAAATATAGCCATTATCCTGCCAAATCATTCCACAAGAGACCATGAGATTATGATGGTGAATTTATACATTTATTCTGATTTGAATGGTTGGCAAATACTGCCAAATACTAAAAATATTGTTACTGTTCTGGTGGATACAGATTGCTTCCATCTGATCCTAAATTTGAAATATCAATTAATATATATTGTTATTCTAGACAGCATTATACATTTTCCAGCTGGGAGTGAAAAACCATGCAATGCTATCCATTACCATCTCTTCAGCATTTTAAAGGGATGCAGGTGAATGCCACCTCCCATTTCTGCTAAAAGAAAGATGTTTGGGGCGCAGTTAGGGTTGCCATAAGTCAGGACCTCCGAACTGGGAGAAATGTAGGACAAACATAGGACAAAATTTTCAAATGGAGGACACATTTTTTAAAAATGGAGGACATGCAAAAATGAT
>NC_056528.1:37444328-37473638 GCF_019175285.1 Sceloporus undulatus | reverse complement strand
ATTATTATTATTATTAACCTTTATTTATAAAGCGCTGTAAGTTTACACAGCGCTGTACATCAATTTTTTTAGTCAGACGGTTCCCTGCCCTCAGGCTTACAATCTAAAAGACACGACACAAAAGGAGAAGGGAGTGGTGGTGGGGAATAGGATCAGGTCCAGCAGATCTTCTCCACCTCCGAGGCCTGGACCAAGGCAGATGGACTGGAGGAAGGGCTTGGCTTCTTGATGGATGGTTAGAAGGAGGCTTCCTGGGTCAGAGAGGGTCTCACCTCTGGGAATGCTTCTCTAAACAGTATAGTCTTTAATTCAGTTTTGAAACTGGGCAGAGAAGTGATGAGGTGTGCATGTGGGGGAAGAAGGTTCCAGGAGTAAGGGGCAGCAAGCGAGAAGGGACGAATTCGGGAGGGGGCAGTGGTAGTCCTACATTGTGACAGGAGACCCTGACTACCAGAGCGGAGGGTGCGAGTAGGAATGTAAGGAGAAAGAAGGTCAGATAAGTAAGGAGGGGCCAACCCATGGAGGGCTTTGAAAGTCAGTAACAAAAGCTTGTATCGGATGCGAAAGGGGAAGGGGAGCCAATGAAGGGAGGATAAAAGAGGAGAAACATGGTCAAAGCGGCGAGCGGATGTGACAATACGGGCAGCTGAATACTGGACAGAGATTAAAGGATGGAGGTGTGAAAGAGGAAGCCCTGTTAGAAGGAGGTTACAATAATCTAGTCGCGAAACCACTAGGGCATGGACTAGAGTCTTGGCAGTAGAGATTGAGAGGAATGGACGGATCTTGGCAATGTTGTGGAGAAAGAATCTACAGGTCTTTGCGGTGGCCTGGATCTGGGGAATAAATGACAGAGAAGAGTCAAAAATGAAGCCAAGACTGCGGGCTTGATGAACCGGTTGAATAGAAGTGTCGTCGACAGAAACAGAAAAGGAATAATGAAGGGTGGGTTTAGGTGGAAAGACGAGAAGCTCAGTCTTAGACATGTTGAGCTTCAAGCGCCGAAGCCGCATCCACTGAGAGATGGCAGTCAGACAAGAAGAAACTTGCTGTTCAAGCCCCGTCGAAAGGTCAGGGGTGGAGAGATACAGCTGAGTGTCATCGGCATACAAATAATCCAAGCATTATTGTATTTGGAGTGAGTCATGCCTTATGATGTGTCCAAAATACGACATGCTCACTTTTGTCATCTTGACTTCCAGGGGGATTTCTGGTTTGATCTGTTCTAGGACCTGTTGTCTTTTTGGCTATCCATGGTATCCTCAGTAATCTTATCCAGCATCTCAAATGAATCGATTCTTTTCTTATCTGTTTGCTTCTCTGCCCAGCTCCCATATCCATACATGATGATGGGGAACGCCATGGCTTGGACAATACAATATCAATACAAACAGTATGGCCTGTATTTTTTGTATTGATTCATATCAATACAAAAGCCACTCTCCTCCTAGGATCATATGATATGGCTTGTCCACCAACTTGGACTGAACAAATGATGATATATAATTGGGCAGAAAAAGTGAACCATGTGGGCTTAGTGTAGCTTGAAATTCAGTGGCTCAAAGAGGCATTTGTTTCCCCAAGCTTGCACTGCTATGTGCCAAACCATTTATTTTCATTTCTTTTTGCTGGAGAAATTTGCCCTGTCTTTCATTCCCTTTGGCTTTTCCAGTTAAGCCCGTGTAATTGTATGAGAAGCATTTCCTCCCCTTACATGGGGGAGGCGAGCAGCGGCCTGCCAAGCCAGCTGCTTTCTATTAGATTTTGTTTTACTTGTGCTAAGGGCTACAAGGCACTTCCTCAAAAGTTTACTGAATGTGGACTCAAATCTCACCCAGTTCTCATTCGAAAAGCTGTGTTGTTGTATTTCCAGCCAGAGTTGAGGACAGAAATATTTTATTCTTCTAAAACAAATCATCTGAATAAAATGCAAGCAGAATTGTCCTGTCTCATAGGCTTGGTGAAAAGCATTGCTAGCAAAAGACCCAGTTTCATGATGATCTCAGGATAGTGTTTGTATTGAAATGAAGTCTTACCTGGTTAACTAAACCAGACTTCCTTAAGACCATTCTTAGGTCTAATCTGCACTGCAGAATTAAGGCGGTTTGTCATCATTTTAACTGCCACGGCTCAATGCTAGGGAATTCTGGGATTGGCAAATTTGTGAGGCATTTAGCATTCTCTGTCAGAGCGCTCTGGTGCTACAGCAAACTACAGATCCCCGGATTCCATAGGATGGAGCCATGGCAGTTAAAGCTGTGTCAAACTGCATTATTTCTGCAGTGCTTAGTTATTATTAGTTGGGATGCTTAACAGCAAACTTCCCATCCCGGTCTTATCACAGCACAGAATGTGACCTATAGTTTTGAATTATAGACAGAGTACACAAAGCTTTGTTTTGGCATTGTTTGCACACACAAAAAGCGAAAGGGGGGGGTTTGGGTACAAGACAGTTGTGTGATGGCTAATCCAGTCTTGTCAATAAAATGTAGTAGCTTGCAAACACTTCTCCTCGTCTGCTGAGGGCTAACAGAGGGGAGCCCCATCTTTCTTCTTGTAGCCAGTGGCTTCGGTCCTTAGGCAGTCAGTTTAGGCTGCTTCTACACTGTGGAATTAATGCAGTTTGACTGCCATGGCTCAGTGTTATGGAATGATGGGATTTGTAGTTTTGTGAGATATTTGGCTTTCTCTGTCAGAGAGGTGTGGTTTCAAAACAAACTACAAATCCCATGATTTCATAGGATGAAGCCATAACAGTTGAAGCAGTGTCAAACTGCATTATTTCTGCAGTGTGGCAGCACCCTCTGGTTCTGCCATGCATGTTCAATCCCTCTGCCAGCTAACCTGCATACCTAAATATAATTTCTTGTTACCCACAATAACTAGTCTTGTGCTTAAATGAAAATCTGGGCTGAATGATTGGATTCTGCAGTCCTTGTTTTTCTGCTGCTAACTCAGTATGTGGTCTTCACCCTCAGTCTTATTGTGGGGATAATATGGGGATAATAATAACTGGCTCTACCCTGCAAGCTAGTTGTAAAGGTTATTAAAAGGATAGTGCAGGCAATCTCAGACTCTCGGGCCAAATTCAGCTTTCTCAGGTCCTAATCTCATGGTCATGGCCCCTTCTTGATGATACAAATGTTGGGCGGTTTCTAAGAATTTGCAATTTCCCTTCTTTAATACTAAAAGCTTGAAAACCGCTCCAAAGGCTTAGTTACTGGCAATATGAGCTTTAAGACAAGATGCGCTGTCATTTTGGTCTTTTTAGCGTTTGGATCTACTCACCACTGGAATACAGCCCCTAGAAATGTTTCCCAAATTCAATACGACCTAAAAGCTGAAAACAATTTCCCACTTTTGATAACTGTGGAGCAATTTGGACTGTTGATAAATGATTGTAACTGATTTCTTGAGAAAAGAAAGCCTTCCATTTGTGTAACCTTTGGGATATGCTTGGAATTAAGTCATCTTCGTGCTCTAAACAGTTTGACATGCAAATGGAAATTGCTTGGTTGGTACACTAGTCTTTGACTGAAAACATAATGGTTAATTTTTAAGTTTGGAGTTGATGTTTTGTAGGACTGCTTTGTCAACTGTGTAATGAAAACAGGGTGAGGAGTGAGTGTGATTTCTTTGGTATGGACATACCAGAAAGTTGGTCCAGTGGTTTCATTGCTAAGCTGCGACTTTGGAACGCTCAAATGAAAGCCTCTAATAAAGCATACCAATTTAAATAAACTTATGCTACTGAAAGGTATTTTGCAGCTAATGCTACATCCAGCCATCCTTTGGTTTCTCTGAATTGTTAGATCTGGTTCTTGGTTTCATTGGATCCAGTGGAATTCAGGAATCAAAGGATCTTAATACAGTGAGCCCTCAGTATTTGCTGGGGTTTGGCTCAGGACCCCCCATGAATGCCAAAATCCGTTGATGCTCAAGTTCCATTGTATACAGTGATGTAGTAAAATGATGTCCCTTATTTAAAAAAAAGATAGAATCAAGGTTTGCTTTTTGAATTTAAAAAAAAAAATAGTTTCAAGCTGTGGATGGTTGAATCCATGGATGCAGAATTTGTGGATACAGAGGACCAACTCTAATACAGCTTCAAAATTCCCAAACAGCTTTTTATAATTACAGCTGGCCCTCTGTATCCACACATTCCTTATCCATGGGTTCAACCATCCATGCATTGAAAATATTTTTTAAAATGTAAATTCCAAAAAGCATACATACCTTAATTTTGCCATTTTATATAAGGGGGACACCATTTTATTATGCTTTGCTATATTTAATGGGACTTGATTTTGGTATCCATGGGAAGTCCTGGAACCAAACCTGGAGGCGAATACCAAGGGCCCACTATATATGTACAGCAGAATACTTCAAAATAGTTCATGCAGAATTTTTTGTTTATTGGAGATCAGCTTTCCCCAACTTGATGTTTTGAGAATACAACATCCTGCATGGCTAGTGGCCAGGAGAATTAGGTCCAAAATGTCTAGAGGCTGCTGGGTTTTGAAAGGCTAAGCTATCTTGACACACAAGCAAAACCTTCCCCCCTTTTCTTGCTTCCACTACTTTTTATATAGTTTGTGTTCTGTATCTTGGTTGGGCATTATGCCAGTTGTCCTATAGGTAACTGATTGGCTGTTGCACGAACAGAATTTTGTACAAGAGAGGCTTTTGTTCTGGTCCAGTATGGCGCTTGTTATGTTGCAGAGATGCCACAAGGCTCTTGTTATGCTCTTAAATAGTCCTGATGGCTAGAAACCTCCTTTCAACACACTACATGCCCTAAACTACAAAAACTTAGATTGGCTTGATGTTATACTAGCGGCCACATTATCTGCCAGGGACCATATTTTCCGGCATGTAATTTTGTGGATCCCCGAGCATACACAAGAGCTTTGAAATTTTAAATGTAAAACTTGGCTATATAGTCTAGGATCAGGGAACTGCAGTGGGTTGTGGCACTGGAGACAAGTGCTGAGGCTACCGTGGACAGCCAAAAAGACAAACAAATGGGTCCTTGAACAGATCAAGCCTGAACTCTCCCTGGAAGCCAAGGTGACTGTCATACATGGCATACTCTGTCATGAGAAGGCATGGCTCATTGGAAAAGACAATAATGCTAAGAAGTGGAGGGCACTAGAAAGAGAGGAAGACCACATGCCAGATGGATAGACACAATTAAGGAGGTCATGGGCCTGAATCTATAAGACTTAAGCAGAGCAATGGAGGACAGGGAGGCTTGGAGATGTCTCATCCACAGGGTCACCACCAGTCGAGGTTGACTTAAGGGCAGCTAAGAACAACAACTGAGCCCCAAAGCCTAAAAAACCCAGGACCCTTCATGGGCCATATCAGACTGCTAAAAATATCCCCCTCCAAAAAGACGGGTGTTTGTTTTTTAAAAAAGAAAACAGTGCAGAAGCCCTACAGTATTTTTGCGGGGAGCTGCTTTAGGTCCCACTCTAAGAGAAATGTGATATATAGATGGACTAAATAATAATAATATTTATTTATTTATTTATTTGTATCCCACCTCATTTAAAAAACGAACTGCTGCTGTTCCTGGTGGCTTTCAGCATGGAAGCAATCCACCCTTTTGAGAAAGGCATTAAGAAGGAGTCTGAATGGATCAAGGGACACATAAACACTTTGCCCACTCCTGACACAGTTGGCTCGGTGGGGTTCTTGCAATTGTTTTTTAATTCTAGGCATTTAATAGGTGTTTTCCCCTTACGCAAACATTGACCCAAGCTTCCTGAGAAGTGGGATGTTCCCTCTTGAGGAGCAAAGCTGTTTGTTAGTTTTGGCCAGAGAACGGTGTGTTATTGAAAAGTGAGCGGAAAACTGGCTCCTGCGCAAATCCAGTCATGAAATCTCTCTGGCTTAGTTTGTGCACTCTGGTTCACACTGTGGTTCTGTGGAAGTGCATCTGGATTCTTTGTTGGGCATGAAATGCTCTCTGTATCTCATTGGTATTATAGATTGTGTTACATCTATTGCAGTATTGCAGTATTATCACCTTCTTCTTTATTCTGAATTTTCAGCAACTGCATTATGGCGGCCAGACCAATGGATCTCATAGAGCCACTGGAGGGTGAAGATGTGGGGGAGGAATTTTCAAGTAAGTGAATATATTATTATTTTAACAACTGTTTTTAAGATATGCCAGCCCTAGGGACTGATACCTAGGACCTCCTAGGATTAACCTGACTGTCCCCCATCCCAGCAGGCATACACTTGGTTGACTGCAGGTTATTCAGTTGTCTGTCTTCTCCTGTATAACCTGAATCAAATACCTGGCACTTTGTCAAAGGGCTCCTTTATCTCCTCTTCTCTTGGTTGATTGTATCTGTATTTATTTATTTAATTAGTATATCTATCTGACCTTTCCACTTGCAAGGATCTGCAAAGCTATAGTAGTACAACAGCAGCAATAGAACCATGAAAAGAAGACGTAAAACAACTACTGACTGGCTGTTTGCCTAAGTTCTCTCCAAGTAGCAGGGTCTGAATTTGCCATCAAAAACTAAACATTATTTTAATAAATCATTTTGAGTAAACACAAGCAAAAACAAACAAAAACAATGCACGAATTGGTTTTATATATAAATCCAAAATGACATACATACTACAAACAATAAAAAATGCCATTACAAAACTTAACGAATCTAAGAGCTAAACATAAACTGTAATGACTTTCCCCTTCCTCAAACAGTAGTTACAACTCCCTCTAAACAATTTGTATACCTTTTGCTTCTACTATATATATATATATATATATATATGATCTTCATTCATTTTAGAAAAATGTGTATCGTCAATGTGATTTTGAAAGAAAACTTTCCCTAATCTTTAAAAATAGATGCCATCTATACATCAAACATGGGGAGAATACTAACATTGAGAGTGGTCCTTACATTATCTTTATAGAATGTGACTATGGAGGACTATGTCCAAAATATGGAGTAGAATAAGCATTAATATAAACAAGGTTTGGAAAAGCATAGGGATCGCAGCCCCTGGAATTCTGGGAATTGTAGTTCTCCCCAAAAGGAATTTCCTCCAGCTCTGAAAAAAACACAACACATCCATATGCATTTGCAACACATTGTATCCATGCATTAGAAAGCTGTTTGGAATTTTGAGAAACTCCACAGTGCATACAGTTGGAAATGCATAGAAGCTGATGCAGCAAAAGGTGTCACATTTATCTGCATTTCTTTCTCACAGTCTCTAGAATAAAGAGGGTCATTGTGTCCAAAGATGTGATTTTAGCCACGCTGAGTGTAGCCCTTGTGGCTGACGTCTTGCGTCCACAGAGCAAGGCAGAGAGAGGACAGATAGTAGCTCTTGGCTCATTGTTTGTTTCTCAAAGTAGCTACTGTCTGACCCACTCAGCAGCAGCTGATGATGGCACTGTCTTGCCCCTTCCATTCACGTTGGCATGAGTAAACTGAAAGTGTTGCTTGCAAAATAAATAGCAAGGGGAGTGGATGGAGGAGACAATTACCCATTGAAATGATGCTTTGTTTTCAAAGAAATTCTCCAGCTGTCTGGATTTATTTACATCAACTGTCCCTGTTCAGCCAAAGAATAGGACATGGATTGGGCCTTGCTTTGCTAGTCTCATGACATCTTCCCAGAACTTGAAAATTTTACTTTCTTTGAAAGACAACTTCCAACATCCTCCAGTCAGCATGGACAAACATGTATGCACCAAAGCATCCCAGAGGTCTGCATCAAAGCAGTGGAGGGGCCATGTCCTGGAAGGTATAGGTAAACCCTCCAGATGTGCAACATTGGCTGTCCTTTAAAGGACTGATGGGGATTTCAATTCAGCAGCATCTGGAGGGTCACATGTTAGTAATATGTTGCCTACCACTCTGCTAGAGAAATTTGAGTGCGGGTATCCTTTTGATCAAAATAATTTATTATTTATTTATTGGATTTATATCCCCACATTTCTAATAGTGAGTGGCACTCAAACAATTAAAAACTATTAAAAATAACTAAAATGCAATTAAAGCACATCAGTAGAAGAAGCAACAAAAGAAGCCCTCTCTGCTTAAAAGCTCCTTCAAACACAGCCCAGTCTTTGTCTTCTGGCAAGAGGACAGCAGAGAAGAAGCCTAGTCAGTCCATTGGCAATCCATAGACCTCTTCTCCAGCATCACATTTCAGATAAGTTGATTCACTTCCTGTCAACATCCTTCACCGTTCAGATTTCATAACCATATACATAAATCATAAATACTATAGCCTGGATGATTCTGACTTTGGTATCGAATTATATTTGGTATCTTTACACTTGAGAAATTTAGCTGCCCTTCTAAGTCCTACTCTTCTTCTAATTTCTTGACTACAGACTCCATTTTCATTTTAAGCCAAATTATAGAAAAACTTTAACCATTCCATCCACTTTATAGTTATGTAAATCATCTGTATTTGTTAGTTTTCTTTTCTTGATGTTCATTTTAGAGACATAGCTGTGTTAGTCTGAAATATCAGGATGCAAAGGGATCTTGTAGCACTTTTGAGACTATGTGAAAGAGGATGTAGATTTTCATAGACCTGGTTTACATATGGAGAGAACTGTTGCTCAGGAAGAACGTATGCCAGTATCAACTTTTACAGAGAGCCAACAAGGCATAGTGGTTTGAGCATTGGACTAGGACACTGGGAAAATCAGGTTCGAATTCTGGCTTGGCCAAGAAAATCCACTGGGTGGATACTCTCTCAGAGGTGGCAGTGGCAAATCCCCTCGGAAGTAACATGTGAAGAAAACCCTGTGATAGGTGGTTTGCTCTAAGGTCACCATAAGTCAGAAGTGACTTGAAGGCAACAACAACAACAACCAACTTTTAAATGATGCCATTTTCTTCCCCTCCCCTCTTTTTCCCTTTTCTTTGCACAGGGAAGAAAAAATCCAAATTTCAGAGTTTTAAGAACTTCTTTGCCAAGAAGAAGAAAAACAGAGAGGTGCCATCTCCCCTGGGAGAGGCCAAACTGAAGCCGAGCCAATCCAGTAGTGACCTCAGTGCCCCTAACCTCAACTCCAGTGTTCTCCATTTGCCAACTGAGCCAGGGTAAGACTGCACAGATATCTTGTGCTGACAGGTTAAAAACAGGAATTGTTACACTCCAAGCAATACATTTCATTCAAGTTGGTGCACAAACAAATCCCAGTGCAACCATTGCTGGAATGTCAGGAATTTCCTTTCTTCCATTCCCAGCATGCCTCAAAACAGCTAGTGCGGTTAAAACCTCCCCTGGACTGTTTAAACTCACAGAAGTGCTTAGATATGGGATTTGACTGCCTGTTGTCTGAAATTTGCCCAGACAGAACTAATTAGCAGGGATACTGAGGCATATATATATATATATTTAGCCGAAATCTTATTACTGTCATGATCTAAACTGCTGCTGTATTGCAGACAAATACAGGTTGAGGCTCCCTTATCCGGAATTCCAAAATTGGAAATACTTCCAAGTCCAAAATTATCCACATGGATGCCTGAGATGGTGATACTTTTGCTTTCGAATGGTTCAGTGTACACAAAATTCATGCACAAAATTATTTAAAATCTTGAAATAGTGTGTATAAATTTACCTTTAGGCTCTTTGTATAAGGTGTATATGAAACATAAATGAATTTAACATTTAGACTTAGATCCCATCTCTATTATATAGAAACGGGTGGGAAGTGCAGATGGAACTCCAAAGTAACTTTCTTCTGAGTTAGTAGGTAGAAAAAGGGAGGGGGTCAAATCAACACAGCACATGGCATAGTAGTTTGAGCATTGGATTATGACTCTGGAAACCAGCGTTTGATTCCCTGCCTGGCCATGAAATCCACAGGGAGACCTTGGGCAAGACTTCAGCCTTAAGAGAAGGCAATGGCAAACCTCCTCTGAATAAATCTTGCCAAGAAAACTCCATGACAGGTTCGACTTAGGGTCTCCATAAGTCAGAAATGCATTGAAGGCACACAGCAACAACAAACAAGTCAGTATCTCAGTTTGTTAGATGGATGCTGTCTGGAGGTCCCATTTTGCTCAGTGGAAACAGGAGGAGGGGACCTCTAAACATTGCGTCAAGGTAATAATACTTGGATAACTGAACAGTTCTGATCTCATTTTAGCATTGAACTTGCTGGCCAAGTTGGTTTTGCAAATTGTTTTTGCTTAGCCTAGGCTTAACCTAGGCCTCATCTCCTCAGTAGACAGATCAGACTGGCCCTCCTCACAGTAATATTGTAAACTTAAGTCTCCAGATGTATGAAGAGGAAAGAGGAAAACCAAGCAAACCCAGATACCAGTTGTGAAAAGCTGCATAGTGTTGTCAACAGCTGGGAGAAAACCAGAGACTTGCTAGCTGCTAGGTCATGCCTCTTGCTACTTTATGTGAACATTATTGTACAGAAATGTCTGCAAAGCCCTTCGAGAAACCACAGGACTTTAGAAAAATATGGCATTACAGAAACATCCAAAAAGATCCTTCCCCTTCCTTGCCTTTCAGATCCAAAGGGAGCATGGGAAACAAAGCCTTATCGCATGACAGTGTCTTCATTTTTGAATCATTACCAGATGTAGCAGACAAAACATGCTCACAAGAAAACCTTCCAGGGAATGTGAAAGCCTTGCAGGTAAGAAGACTTTCCCTTCTGCTGTGACTCATAGCTTTTCATTTGAAAAGTATTTTACACAGCTATTGTTTTAATTCTGAGATTTTTATTGTAAATCCGAAAAGAAAGAAAAAGGAAAGGAAAGGAAAGAAAGAGGTGAAAGAGGATGGGGAATATGTAAGATTTTAAAGATAATCATGGATTGTGCACATAGATAAACACAGATTGTTCGAAGTAGAAAGGATAACTTGAAACATTGAGACACCCCATAGAACATGCTCAATTGTTGCAAGGTTTTTTACATTTCAGGATTATTGGGGGGTTTTTTACCAATAAAATCATTTGCACAAAAGTTGTGTTTTATGCAGAGAATTAGATTTTTGCACAAAAACAACATTTCACATAAAACAAAAGCTTTTTTTCTTCATAAAAACTAAAGTGGGTTTTTGTTAGAGAAATCTCAAAGTATACAAAGGCTTCCAGAAATGTGTAAAAACTCTTGTAAACTTGCCTAGCAGAGAGGAAACTTTTAAAATAATTGAACAAAAATAAGTCAAAATGTATATTCCTAGTCTGAAATCAGCATCTGTAAAAAAGAAAAGGAAAGGAAAAGTATATATTCCTGACCAAATAGAGACCATTTATCATCTATCCATCCATCCAAGTGTGCCATCCAAGTGTCCAAATGCTCTTGCACTATAATCCGCATAATTCCTCACCTGTGGCTATGCTGACCAGAGCCAATGGTATTTGTAGTTCAACATCTTCTGAAGGGCCCGTGATGTACACGGATAGACATTTTAGTCTTTAGGTGGCATTTGGTATTGTTGTACTTAAATGGGATCAATAATTTCCTATTGCACTCTTGTTGTTGAAGAGACAGTCAAGTTTTCATCTCATGTATTAACTTGTGTATCTACTAATTTGGGGGTTGGCAACTGTGGTCTTCCAGATGCTGCAGGATTGGAGGTCCCACTTTCCTCCCCATTGGCAAGGCTGATGGGAACTGCAGCCCAATAATCTGCAGGAACACAGTTGCCCCCCCACACCCCACTTTAAATCTTCCAAGATTTAGCTATTCATCTTTGATAAAATATGTAAGACAGCTTTTGGACTCAAACTATCAGCTGAGATTTGCCCCGAAGACCATTGTGCTCTGTTTGGCAAGCCAGACAAAGTTAAGCAGGATGACAGGAACTTCTTCTGACATGTGTTTTGAGCACTGTGCTGATAAGGCAGGCTTTGATTTTATTCAACCCAATAGAGGAAGAAGGCCGAACACTTCCGACAGCTGCTGTCCACAATATGATGTTATATCTCAAATGGGTAAACAAGGCTCCCCTTGCCAGAGACTCTGATGAGAGTGTTTTCTGGTATAATAAGTATTCTCAGACCTGTTTGAATCCATTAGCAAGGTGGTGCCATGTGGCATATCATCCAAATTTTTCCAAGAGGAGAAAGCTTTTGGAGTCTCAAATGCCTGCAGAAAATGTTGAACTCTGCTAATGCCCGAGACTCAGGTTTGAAATATGTGCCTTTACTACAGGTTGGTTGTCCCTCATCCAAAATGCTTGGGACCAGAAATGTTTTGGATTTCAGATTTTTCGATTTTTGGAATATTTGCATATACAGTAGATAATGAGATGTCTTGGAAATGGGACCCAAATCTCAACATAAAATTCATTTATATTTTGTGTATACAATTTTGGATTTTGGGATTCTGGATAAGAGAGACTCATCCTGTATTTGGAAATGTTAAAATTTACTAGTAAAGGCACTTGTATTGTGCATGCATTTGGGGTGCACATTCTTGGTTGCCGTATTAATTCATTGTTTAAGAGGAGAAAGTGTGGACCCCATGGTTCATCATTTCATCTTTTGGGGCACCAGGTTGACTCACTGTTGGTGTTTGTTCTGGGATGATGTTCATGTTCTGCTGCCTTACACATTGATTCTGTCCCACCAGAGATCCTTGACATGTCCTGTTTGTGAGGCAGGAGAACTGACAGATCTGTTGGCCAGCTCTTAATAACCATTTTGTTTTTTCTGTTGCTATCTGTCAAGGCCACTGCCTTCTGCTGAGCTGCCTCCTTCCTGTCAGGACACATGCCCAGATTTCCCTGATTGCTTCCGTATCATGTTCCTGGCAGAGGCTGCACTCTGCTGATTTGAAAGCACAAGGATAGGAGTTCAGGGGTGAAGTAAGCTATTCTGAATTCAACACAGAGGCACTCAGAAATACTGGAAAGATCCCCATTCTTTCTGCTAAACAAGGAGCTCGTCTGACTTGTGTTCACATTTAGATTGCTTGCTTTGCAGTGCAGTTGCCAAGAGGTGAAGAAATCAGATTGAAAGTGTTTGGTTGAAGTGAAAAGCATACAGTGGGCTCTGAGGTTTGGTTCCAGGACCCACAGTGAATACCAAAATCCATAGATGCTCAGGTCCTATTATATACAGTGGTGTTGTAAAATAGCAACCCTTGTATAAAATAGCAAAACCAAGGTTGAATGCTTGAATCTGTGGATGCAGAGTCTGCGGATACAGAGGGCTGACTGTACTCACTTTTGTGTGCATTTTGACTAGTCCCAATAAAAGTGATGCCCAACTGTATTTTTTTTTTGGGTAGGAATTTTGTTTGCCTTCAGTTTTCAGTTTGCTAAAATTATTTGACTCTTCACGTGGAGACAGAAGCAACTTGAACAGATCTGTTCTTCCTGAGGCAGCTGCTTCTCCTCAAGTTAAAAATAATGCTTTCAAAACCCAGGTATTTTGTTCTTTTCTTCCTTACCTCCCTCCAAACTAGCTTCGGTTACAGGAGAACATCCAGCTTGGTTCACCCCCTCTTATCATAACTTGCAAAAAACCAGAAGACGCGGGTGCCATTTCAGAAGATGATGGGTTACCCAGAAGCCCTCCAGAAATCTCCACCCTTCATGACATCCTGACCTGCTCTACAAATAAAGTATGTACACTCTCTTTTTATGTGATCAATAATAAGAGAGTAACTCAATCTGTGATTAGTAATAGTGGCCATGTTCTTGTTGAGAGCTACAGTGCCATCTTGTTCAAATCCCCACTCAGCCATGTAAACCTACTGGGTGACTTGGGCAAGTCACAGTCTCTCAGCCTCAGAAAAAGGCAATGGCAAATCCCCTCTGAACAAATCTTGCCAAGAAAACCCTGTGATAGGTTCACCTTAGGTCACCATGTTGGAAACAACATGAAGACACACTACAACAATGTACCAGAGTCCCTATAACATATCTTAAAGGATAGACAAGTTTAGAGGAGATGGTCTTTCAGGTATTGCCATCTAGTGAAAGCCTACTTCAGTGAGGCAGATGCTTTTGTCGTATTCAGGATCCCATTCTGCCCTTGAAATCCAGTGAGCCATTTGACACATTGCTAGAAGGAACTCTACACTGCAGAATTAACGCAGTTTCACACTGCTTTAAATGCCATGGCTCAATGCTGTGGAATTCTGGGACTTGTAGTTATGCAAGATATTTAGCCTTCTCTATCAGAGAGCTCTGGTGCCACAACAAACTATTAATCCCAGCATTCCATTGCAATGAGCCGTAGCAGTTAACGTGTTGTCCAACTGCATTAATTCTGCAGTGTGGCAACAGCCTAGGCTACAGTTCTGCAAGTGTATCACTTACATCTATTGCAAATTTAGCCTTAGTTTATTGATTGATTGATTATTCTGCTTTTTGGCTAAAAACACTCTTTGGAGAGTGGATTAGAAATAATTAATTTGACAATATCTGCCTTCAGGTTTACAGTCTAAATAAGGTGCAACACACAAGGGAAAAGGGATGGAAGAAATTAAGCTTAACAGTAGCTAAATCCCAGTATGATGAAAGCATGTCTGGCTTCTCCTTCTCTGGCCTGAACGGTGGCAAATTGGAAAGCTTGAAGGTGGGGCTCTCACCAACAGCCAGGTTTGGGCATGTTGGAGATGTGCCTGGCTGCTGTTAATGCCTTAAAGTATAACAGGGAGGCTTTTGTCTAATAAATCTGGATAGCTTCCAGGGTTTGGGGGACTGCATTGGTCTTCCATAAGACCTAGAAGAACTGCACCCTTCTGCTGTTCCTGTTGTGCCATCACCCTAAAACACTTTTTAAAAATAAAATTGGCCCCAAATTGAGTTTTTGCCATGCCTTGTGCCTTCCTGGGTCCAATGTTAGACCCAAAAGAAGCATCATGAACTTGACTGGAAGTAAAAAAAAATGCATCATGAAGTCAATTGGAAGTAAATGTTTTGCATCATGACGTTAACAGGATGTAAATTTCATAGTATAGAAGAGGCCTCTCCTGGGCCTACAATGGCCCAGGGTGGGAGAAAACATGCCCAAACAACTTAGGGGCATTTAATTTTTTTAGGGGTGCTGGGAGGTGATAGATATCCCAATAACAGCCCCCCCTTGGTGTTTATAATGGGACTTGATCATCCACAGATCTTGGTATCCATGGGGGATCCTAGAACAAACCCAAGCAGATACCAAATGCCCACTGTATTGTCAATTGTTGTTTTGTGTGCCTTCAAGTCTTTTTGGCAAGTTTCTTCAGAGGGGATTTGCCATTGCCATCCTGAGGCTGAGAGATGAGTTTACCTGGCCAAGCCAGGATTCAAACCCTGGTCTCCAAAGTCATAATCCAACACTCAAAACCACTACACCAAGCCGGCTACTGTATTGTCAATACCTGTGAACAATTTCATTGTCAGTATGATTTTCAGTACTTGTGAAGGTGTATGTATGTGTGAGAGAGCTGCTATGTAAACCCAACCCACCCAACTCTGCTTTTCCCTTTTGTGGTTTCTTGTAATGATCCCATTATATACCATCCTGGAAAATAGTGTGTCATGCTTCCCTTGACTTATCCTTTTCCCTTATTTTATCCCGCAGTCTTCCAACCCTGTCCAGCGCCATAGCTCTTTGAGTTTAGGTGGGACAGACAGTGAAGATGACCAGGTAAACAGCTGCTTTTCCTGCTACTGAAATGAACCTCCAAAAGCTCATGCTACCAGCTTCTTTCATTTATTTAGTCTCAAACATGCTACAAGATCCCTTTGCATACTGTTATTTATTGACTCAGTCTATATGCGGCAAGGATGGGAAACCTCTTTCCAAAGACTGAATTCAACTTCAAATAAGTTGATGTCTTATCTTCTTGAGGGCTGTATTCCAGAGATGGAAAGGGTTAAAGGATGGGACCAAAAATACAAGCCAATTGTATCTTAAAGCCCTTGTTGCCAGTAACAAAGCCTTAGGAGAGTTCAGCCTTTTGAGTGCAGAATCAGTTTGACAAAACAATAGATGCTTCCAAATGGGGATCCAGAACCAGATGAGAGCCAGATTTGGGTTCAGGGATGAAGATGTCAGACTCAAATATTTCTCACTGTAAGTAAAATTACTTTGTTTGCACAGTATCCCCTACAGCATTTTCTCCTTGCTTTTACCTCATTCCTTGTGCTGTTTGCAAGGTGTAATTTTTAAAAAGGAATTTTTTTTTAAAATTAAAAATTGAATAGAGAAAACAGTGGTCCTATTGGGTTGGTTCTATTACTTCAGCGCGATAATTCAGATCTGTTTGGTTCACCTGTCGGTTACAAGATGGATTCTCACCTGTTTGCAAAATACCTTGTTCATGTCACGATATTTTAGTTCCTGAATCTATCTAATCTAAATGGATTGATTTAGTTTTTATTTTTAGTAACATTAATTATCATTCTTAAAAGGAAGCACAAAGCATAATAATTGATTGATTGCATTTTACAGGTCACCTCAGACTCCATCTCCAGGCCGCTTAGCCCAGTCTCCCCATCAATTCTTGGGAGTCCTGCCTTGCCAACTGGCCACTCGCTTCCTGTTGATTTTAACAGCCCCGCCACTCCGTTGGGCTGCCTAGACACTTCAGCAGCCCGGCACAAGATGGCAGTGAATCCACGGAAGCAGAAAGCCTTTGCCTACAAAACCCCAAGTCTTTTGGTAGGTGTCTTTTGCAGTATGGTGGTCTGGGATTCTCTCCTATAGACCTTCCTACTTGTTAAAAGAAGGATTGCTTTAAAAGAATTCCAGACCTATGCTAGCAGCAGAACAAGGTGCTAGAATAATGAAGAGGCATATCTGATTGTACCACTACAGACTGCAAATGGAAGTAGGGTTGCAATAGTCCAGTCCCTCATATCTGGGCATTTGATTTGTATATTAAGCAAATTATTATAATTATGCACATTATTAATTTGCATTCTGATTATGCAATTCACCACATTAGTCACTGCACTTTTATATGTAGCCTTCTCTCTCAGAAAGACAAAGTTTGTTGGTGCTACAACAAACTACAAATACCAAGACTCCGTAGGTTGGAGCCATGAGAGTTAAAGTGGTGTCAAACTGCATTAATTCTGCAGTGTGGCAGCAGCCAGTGTGGTGTCAAACTGATGTAACTGGGTAGTATGGATATTTTTAGTTTACCCTGGTGATGGGACAGTATCCGCCAATAAACCTTAGGGCTGCAGGCTGTCTTGGGAAGAAGTGTGCCAGTCAGGTTGTTCTTTCTGACAAAGAGGAATGGCCAGTGGGGTACCAATGCATCCCCTTTCACAATGTCCATCATTTTGCCACTTTAGTTGATTGCCCCACCCTTTCCAGTCTGTACTGACATGGGGTAAAAGTCCTTGTTATTTACATTAAATTCCAAGAGCAGCCACTTCTCTTTTCACCAAGTTGTTCTGACTCTTTTTCTTTGTCATATCAGATGGAACCGCTGGAGAAGGAGCAATGCTCTCTCAGAACTGGTGAAGGAAAATCAAGCCACACAAAATCACTTGAAGGTGCAGGCAACCAAGAAAAAGACTGGAAAGGTAAAGATGGCAGTGTCTTGAATTCAGAGATGTAACTATTGTTAGTCTGGAATATTGGTATGCAACAGATTCTTGTAGTACCTTTCAGAAAGAAAGAAAGAAACTGGGAGCATACATTTTTGCAGACTAAACCAAGTCTATGAAAGCTTATGCTACAATAAGCTTTTTGCTTATTTAGTCTCAAAGATGGCAGTGCGAGTGTACATTTGTATGTGTGTTTGGATGCATTTGCATGCATGTCCAAAAGAATGTGGGGAACATAATTAATGATTTGTGAGCTTTGGAAGTCAGAAATTATGTTTTTCTCCTCCTTTTTCCTTGTACAGGCCTAACCTCCCAGAATGCAAATATCTCAAGTGGAAGTTGGACTACTGATATTCTACCCATGACCAGAGTTACTGATGCTTTGCGTTATTCTTGGAATGCTGGCCCTGGAGCAGATGGGAATTGGGTCCTGGATTTGGAGACCCAGAGCCATGTGAAAAAGGAGACTGATATGCCTTTGGACAGTCAGCCTGAAGACCTAACAAAAGAAGGTATGGCAGAGGAAGGAGTAAAAAGAACTGGGCATACAACTGATGACCTCAAGCTGAATCGACACAATTCCGAGGAAGAGGTCATTGAAACTTTTGCATCTTTACAGCCTGAGGCAGAAACCACTGGACTTTGTGGTTCATCATTTTCTGCTGTGCATGGGGATGTTACAGGACTGGACCATGATCTACCAGCAGAACCTATTCCTGCATCCCATCCACAACCAGTAGATCAAGAAGCAAAAGACTCTAGAAATGGCAGTGATGCAAAACATTGTGTTAGCGCTGAAGATAGTGAGAACAGTTCTCTTAGCCCTGAGCCTGATTCGGTTTCAGAGACAGACAAGGCCATGGTTTCAACCTGTGAAAACATTCCAGCTGTCAAAGAAGCAGAACAGACTGTGAATGTGGAAATTCAGTTTTTTGAAGTCCGTACGCAGCTAGCTGCTTCCCCAGAGTTGGCCATATTCAATGCCAAAATAGAAGAACTTCCACTTCAGATTGCAGCATGTGAAAAACTGTTTTTCTCGACAGATCTTTGTCACTCTCCTTTGAGCAATAGCTCAGGAAGGCAGGAAGCAAACCTTTCTCAAAAATCAGGTCACCTTTCTTCAGCTGTCCCAAGACCTGCTGAGATTGCTTCTAAAAGCAGCCTTCTTGATAATGATGCTGGGGATCAGTCAGGAAGCATGGAAGTGGTGGAAGAAAGCAAAGCTTCAGATGAGGTTGTCCAGACACAGACAAAATCAATTTCTGCCAAGCCAGTCAGGTTCACTATTGCTCCAGCTTGGCAGAGGTCTCTCTCAGGAGGTTCAGGTTCTGTGGACAGCACTTGCCCTAGAAGCTCTCCTTCTTCTCCCATAAAGCCAGAACTGTTTGAAGGAATACCTCAGTTAGACTTAGATTTGCCAGGGTGTTTATTTAGCAGCCCAGAAAGACTTGATAAGGGTGATAGAAACACACATTCTGCAACTGAGCAGCCCAAGGAGGAATTGCAGGGCCGTGAGAGCCCATTTGGGGTTAAGCTGAGGAGAACATCTTCTTTACTCAAATACCAAACAGAAAAGCAGCGACAGGAGCCACCAAAGAAGTTTCCGTCGTCAGTTTCTGGACCCTCCTCTGTCTTTGTCAAAGATGAGCCAAAGTCACCAGTTTCTGAAACTCCAGCTCCAAAGATTATAGGTAGCACTAAAGCTGTGCTTGCAAAATCTGGCTTCCAGGAAGAGAAGACTCCCCTCAAGGCCAAACCAGAGGAAGGGATGACAAAGCAGCTGATAAGCAAACCTTCAGGTACTCCTGTTACAAAAACAGGACAGCTTCAGAAATGTTTGCTTAATTATATGTTTATAGAGCTTGGGTATAACTAGTTACAAATAACTAATATCTCATAATTAATTACACTCTTTAGAAGATGTATCTACTCCTAAGGGTGTATGTACACTGTAAAAATAATGCAGTTTGACACTACTTTAACTGCCAAGGATCCATCCTGCAGAGTCCTGGGATTTGTAGTTTTGTGAGGCAACCGCACTCTTTGTCAGAGAAGGTGAAAGACCTTGCAAAACTACAAATCCCAGGATTCCATAAAATGGTGCTACAGCACTTGATGCCAAATTGCATTATTTTTACACTGTAGATGAACCCATACTTGCATTACAATGGTATCGTAATGAGAGAAAATTTCACTCTCTTTTGCAGCGTGATTCTAAAATATTAATTTTTTTAAATGGGATGAAGTCTCATTAAATTGTGAAAAAGGAACATCACATGTTCCAAGTGCCTTGTACACTGGTACCCCGGGTTACGAAATTAATTCGTTCCGCCGCCGCTTTCGTAACCCGGGATACTTCGTAAGCCGAATAGCCCATAGGCGCTAATGGGGAAAAAGCCGCGGCTGTGCCGCGGCTCCATTTAAAACAGCGCCGGGGTTTTTTCGTAACCCGAAAAAACCTTCGTAAGCCGAAACAATAAATCCCTATGGGATTTATTCGTATCCCGAAAATTTCGTAACCTGGGTATTTCGTAACTCGGGGGACCAGTGTACACTGTTGTTGAGATGACTATGAGATAATAATAATAATAATAAATTTTATTTCTATACCGCCCTTCTAGAAATCAGGGCGGTGTACAACAAAGCAATCCATACAATCAAACATATTAAAATACATTAAAAACATTACAATAAAAACAAGCAAACTCATGCCAGCTCAACCAGCTGACGAAGGAGGAATAATAATAATAATTTGTTCCACATACCAGTGGCTTTCTGATGCTTTTAAACTAACTAGAAAGGAACTACAGAATTCTTTTGAGAAATGAAGGACTAGTGAGTTACTTTTAAATGGCAACTATACCATAATGACCTTTTTGTGCTGTGGAACTATATCTTTAATTAAGTGTTATTTAAAAATCAGATTTCCAAGTTCTGCAGCACAACACTTATCCATCTGATATGAGACATAGTGGAATTGCATCAAAGATGTAAAACTCTAAAAGCAACATCTGTTGTAGACATGCTTCTTTTCACCGTCATTCTATTGAAACATGTTTGAGATACCTGAACCAAACCTCTGTTGATTTATGGCTTCTCCTATTCATAGCCACCCTTAAAAAGTCCTGGGAATTGCCTGTGGGGAATGCCATCAATAATTCTCTTGTCTGAGCTTCTTAGCCTACCCTTCACAGTCCTTTAGTTCATTGGGGAGAAGGAGTAACTGTTAAGCTCCTTATGGTTACGAAGGCAAGGTCAGAGATGACAGAAAATGTCTTTTCTCTGAGAGGGAAAATAAA
Source organism: Sceloporus undulatus (assembly GCF_019175285.1). Taxonomy (NCBI): domain Eukaryota; kingdom Metazoa; phylum Chordata; class Lepidosauria; order Squamata; family Phrynosomatidae; genus Sceloporus; species Sceloporus undulatus. Next base: position 37,452,807 of record NC_056528.1, on the reverse strand, counting down.
AATGCAGTGGTTGTTATTATGTTAAAATTATTTCAACATCTTCAGTAGTGTAATTTTAAAAAACAAAAACCAAAAAGGTTACAGTTAAGGCTTCCCCAGAATCTGTGGCTTCATTCTGTTCAGCTGGAGAGCTGATGTTGGCATAGAAGACTCTTGTAGTCAGGAGAAGGAAGTTCATAGTACTGTACAGCTTGGAAGCAACACATTGCAAGGACCACTATTTCTCATTCCTTTTTGCTTTTGTCCCACCAATGTGACTTTTAAGTGTTACAGGAGGCCCTTGGTATCTGCTTGGGGTTGGTTCTAGGAAACCCTATGGATACCAATATTCACAAATGTACATGTCCTGTTAAATGCAATGACATAGTAAAATGGTGATCCTTATATAAAATGGCAAAAATCAAGGCTTATGTTTTAGAATGTATATATTTTAAAAATATTTTAAAGCCGTGACTGGTTGGATCCGTGGATAAAGAATCCATGGATACAGAGGGCTGACTGTATACGTTACTCTTCAAAATATTCCTGGAGTAGGTAATTTTGTTGGAATTTTTGGGTAATTTAATACGTCTTTTTGTTAAATCATTTTTAGAAGTAATAACTGATAGAAATAGATAACTTTAAAAACCACTAATGCCTTACCTCTTTAAAATAACATATCTATGCTCTAGTTCTGATCCATGGGGTCATAGATTAGAGCAGGGCATACATAAGATATCTCTGAGAGCAAGATAAATATGAAAACCTGGACTGGCCTCTCTTCCCTCTCTTTCTTCTAGACCAAAGCCCAGCAGCACCTTTGGAAACCCCATCATCAGAACCAGCATGGATTTCAATGGCAAAGCTAAAGAGGAGAGGTTTCCAGGGCCATCCTCTTGCCAAAGGGCAAAAAACAGACGAGGACCTCATAACCAAAGCAGAACAAGAGGAGAAAAAGCATGCTTGTATTTCACAGCTGGAAAAGGTAGAGCCACCGTAATATTGCAGTAATATCCCGGGAATTTTGTCTTAACTGTAGAATGCAGTAGGAACAGGGATATCCACCTTATAGGAAACTATACCATGTATACATTTAGGCTGCCATTGTTTATTTTGAAAAAGCAATCGTTCCTTGTGATTTTTCCCATCACTTGATAACTGAAAATACTCCTCTTTCCAGTCAATTGGAATATGATCTGGCCAAATGTGAGTTGCAGGTCTTTTGCGGTGGTGTGTGTGTGGGGAGAAAACTGCTTAGGGATGTGTGTGGGAAAAACTCCAGAGAAAAGAAGTGTCTGCAAGGATAGATACGGATTATCAAACATGTAGCCGTCTCTCTGCTTTGGACTGATTTGGAGGTCTGTGCATTTTTGGCAGAGGGAGGGAGAATAGGTGCAAATAGATGTGGATATGAACAGAAAATTTAAAACTATTAAACAATGTGAATGTGTGAAAATCTGCAGCAAATCACATTACATGTAAACTAGCCCTTTGTCTTGTGAGGATATCAAGGAAAGTGGTAAACCACATTTTCTTTGTAGATGTGATCTCTGGGCTTGCATGGCGGATGGCTAGTGCAAAATTCTGGATCCATTGGTCCTGTGTGGTTTGTTACTAACCATACTGTAGTCAGGCTGTTGAAATATGCTGAATTTGGATGGACATCACAGAGTCCTCTTATGTGTAATCTTAGGCTTTCCTCCACTGAGAGTTCTGTGGAATTTACCAGTGCACTTCTCTGGCAAAGAGCTATTTTACCAAAAGCATCATTTTACTTCTACCTTGAAGAAAAAGACCAGTTACTATGAGTGCAGTGTGTCATTTCATGTGGAACACCAAGCTGTGATTTGATAGAAGTGAACGAGAGTGACAGATGCAAATTTTAATCCCAACTGGAACAGAACTACTATATAAACGGGATGTGTACACTTGGCAATTGATTTAACATGTCTGCTCTAGTTAGGACTAGCAGTTGAATTTAGCTGCATAGTTTGAATTAACCACTATTTTCCTGATATGGATGGAATAGCAAATATTGTGAGAACCACCAAAGTTCTGGTCTGTTTAAAACAAGTGGTTACTTGCTACATCTGGGATAGAAAACTCTGGTCTATTGTCAGTTTAGCACAGGGGTAGGCAACCCTTTTGAGCCGGGGGCCGGGTTGCTGTCCCTCAGACAACTGGGGGGGCCGAAGCCCAAAAATAAATAATTAAATAATTTTTTTAAAAAAATAAATAAATAAACCGGGACACATTTAGGACAAAATTTTCAAATGGAGGGCACTTTTAAAATAAAAAATGGAGGACACGCGAAAAAATTTGCTGATTTTTTTAAAAATGTTAAGATAAATGCATGTTTCTGAGGCTTCTATAGACAATTGCCCCACCATGCCCCTCGCGTGAGACGCCAAAGGCCCCGGTGGCAATCGGCGGCAGGACCGGGCTGGGGGTGGTCCCAAGGCCTCGCCGGGCTGCATCTGGCCTGCGGGCCGCAGGTTGCCTACCCCTGGTTTAGCAAGTGCGATTGCTGAATGTCAGTTTAACAGATGTAGTCCATTTAAACCAGAGTTACTAGTTGTGCCTGGAATGGCAAACTCTAGTTTAATGTCAGCTAAGCAATTAGGTTCTTAAACTAGAATCAAATCACAACAGATGTCATTAAACCAGATTTCCCTATGGATAGGTATTAAGTTGTCAAAGCTTCTCCAAGGTGAGAAGAGGGCGGTGGTATTGGTGAGAGTTTGCAGATTCTTTTCATCGGTTGACGTTCCCAAATGGAAGAAAGAGTTGGGAAGGGTAAAATCTCCAAGGGATAGGGTTTTGAGGAGTTTAAGGGCAGAGTTTAGGGGAGGACTAGTGCATTCCTTGGAAGCCTAGTGATTCAGATTAAGCACAATAGTTGGGAGTTCCCTACTGGGTCTCAGACCATTGTTTGTTTAGACAGATCTTGCCTGTCCTGTTTTGAAGGGGGGAAATGGATCATACTTAGGTGTTTCAATTCTGTCATAAATGAGTGTATGTTTTTTCTTTTATTTCATAGCAGCTGAATCTTACTGGTCAGAACTTACTGAAAAGCAGCAGCCCTTACCATCTGTGTGCACTTGAGAGTAAAATACAACCAAAGATGACAATATCAGCTACAAAAGGTATTAATTCTGAGAAGTGGTGGGATAGTTCTTGAAGAGAACTCAGCTGAAATCCACAGCTGTGTTTCAATATGCACAGGGTTCCCGTTGTTTCAAAATGCACATGTTAAGTGAAATGATAAGACTGCATACTCCATCACACTCCCCTAAGTCGTAATAATGTCCTTTTGCTTGATGCAAATAAAACTTTGATTAGATGTTATAGTTATACTTTCTGTATGTCCTAGTATAAAGAAATAATCCTTAGACTCTGAGATGCATGGAATGTATGCAGCTTTGGCTGCATGTCTTATTCTCTTACAGTTTTTGTTGTTTTTTTAAAAGTCCTGTTATATTTGTATTTGGACTAGTGTTGCTTTTAAGTAGGGTGGGGTAACCTCAGGCTCTGAGGCCAAATCCAGGGGGCTGATCCTGGTTCTCCAGGCTTCTTCCTTCTCCTTGACACCATTGTTTTTGGTTTCCCACATTTTGTGGGGGTTTCCCTGATTCCAAATTGTTACAGTACCTCTTCTGAGGCTAGGTTACTGGCAGTAAGCACTTCAAGATAAACTATGCTGGTGGTTTTATCCTTCTTCCTTTGACATAACCTACCACTGAAATCAGGTCCCTGAAAACTATGAAATTGAATGTTGTCTTCAGGATGAAAGACGTTCCATATCCAGTAAGAGTTGTTCAACACTGGAACACACTTCTTCTGAGTGTTGTGGCAACTGCTTTCAAAGTTTTTAAACAGAGGCTGGATGGCCATCTGTTTGGAAGTGCATTGACTATGTATTCCTACATGTCAGGGGGTTAGACTTTATGGCTCTTTGGGTCTCTTCCAATTGTATAATTCTATGACTCCTTGCTTTAAAATCATCAGGATGAAAAGGGGCCATGATCTTCTGAGATTTGTGTGTCTCTGTTTTTCTGATTAGCTCATTACTTTTCCCCACTCTCTTTTTCTCTTTTTTTAGTAAGGCCTATCAGAGCAGCCTCTCAGGAAGTCCATCACGTGGAAAAAGAAGTGAGGACACTGCCAAGCCTGCCTCTCTCATCATGTAGTCCTGCTGAACCACCCTGGCTTTCTCTGGCCAAGAAAAAGGCCAAAGCTTGGAGTGAGATGCCTCAAATTGTGCAGTAACCATCCAGGAGACCCTTGTCCACACTGCCAATAGTTGAATTACTAATGTATACTAATGGCTTCATTGGGAACGTTGTTTTTTAGAGGTTTAATGGGATGAATGGGATAGTTTGCTGACAGCAGCGGAAGGAGGAAGTGAAAGGGAACAAAGGAGCCATCTTTTAACATGTAGCCATCCTAAAAAGAATTTCTGCCACATGTTTAGCCTGAGGGTAACCCCTGGAATTGATACACTGAATGTTTTCACTGTGATGAAATTAATGCTCCAGGAATGGTCAGCTGTATGTCATAAGGTCAGAGACTCACCAAGAAGGATCTAGAAGGTTTATCACTCTTTCTCCTTCCAAAGACAATATTTTCAAGGCACTGTGAACAGTAATCCTCCAGCAAATAGCCTGCACCAGAATTTTGGAGTTGCCTACTTTCCTATGAAATCTGGATTGAATGGCTGAAGATAAGAATGGATGTCAAGCTGTTGCTTTTGTTGGGTCTCCAAAGTTCATTTCTTCACCACAAGCACAACATCAGTGCCAGCACTGGTGCCTATTATTCACATGTCAGATGCTGACCACAACATTTTTATATCTACTGCTCCTTCACTTTCTATTGAACAAGACATGGTAGTACAAGGGGATCCACAGTGCAAATTGATGTAGATGTTTCCAATATGCTCCTCCATCTAGTGCTAGGGAGGGAATTTTTTGAACTCTGTTCCAGGGGTAGGCAACCTTTTTGAGCTGGGGACGGGGTTGCTGTTTCTCAGGCGACTGGGGGGCCGAAGCTGGGGGTGGAGCTTCAACCCTCTGGGGTGGGGCCGCGTGCTGAGGGGGTGGAGCTTCCACCCTCCAGGGGCGGGGCCGCACACTGGGGGCGGAGCTTCCACCCTCCAGGGGCCAGGCCTCCCCATCTTTGCTGGCCCCTGACAGGGCCCCAGGCCCCGTCAGAGACCAAAAAAAAAGCTGCTGGAGGCCGCCAGCGCTGGAGGGCCCCCTGGAGGGCCCCAGCGATGGCACCAGGCCTCCCAGAGGCCCCCTGCTACCATCGGAGCCCTCCTGGAGGCCCCCAGCGACGGCAAAGGGCCCCCCAGAGGCCCCCTGCTGCCGTCGGAGCCCTCCTGGAGGGCCCCAGCGATGGCAAAGGGCCCCTCAGAGGCCCCCTGCCGCTGCCCAAAATGGTGGCACCCAGAGCGGCGAAAAGCTGTGATGGGTGGCTGCGGCAGCAGTGGCGGCCACGGCAACAGCAGCCAGGGGCTGGTCGGCAGGCCTCCATGGGCCGCATCCGGCCCGCGGGCCAGAGGTTGCCGACCCCTGCTCTATTCCATTGGACTGCAGTTCCCACAATCCCTTATCTTTGGTTGGAGCTTAATGGAGTTGAAATCCAAAAGCTTTTGAAGGCCCAACATCCTATTCCTGATCTAGAGCCTGGGGTTTGTTGTTATGGACATTTGCTCATGATGAATTCTAGTAACTCTCAGTGTTTTGCCTGGTTTTCTGGCCTTAGAACTGCCTTCTCAAATAGTTGACAAAATCTGATTCAGAACTGGACTTTGTATATGGTATCTCATCATGACCAGTCCTCCTATGAGGGCATACTTTGGTCATTTATGCAAAGCATTGGTTGATTTAGTGGCACTGCTTTCAAATCTGCACAATCAGGATGGTCACTCTGCAATGCTCCCCATCCGCAAGCACCAGCTTGCATCCCTCTGCCTTGAACCATCATGCCATTGTTGAGAATTGAATGCCCTGAGGTCTGAATGGTCTAATCTATAGGGGTGGGCAACTATGATCCTTGAGATATTCCCCTAGCCATCCTAGCCAATGGTGAGGGTTCCTGGGGATTGCTGTCCAAACACATTGGGAAGGCCACTGTTAACCCCGTTCTAACCCAGGTAGCCTGGCTGAACAGTTTTTGTGGAGTTGAGGCAGAGTTTGTTGCAGCTGTGTACCTGTGCAGAGTGAGAGTGTTTCAGTGGGATTCTGGAATTCATAGTCCAAAATAACATTTCCCAAGTTCCAGAGCTGCATAGGTAGCATTAAATAACAGAGGTGATGGGTGAACACCCCAGTTCTGGGCATCTTTTGAAGCCCTCACATTTTCCAGGGCATCTTGCCCTTGGCATTGGATTTGGAGGCGTTGCTGTTTCCTTCCAAGGAAAATGAAGAATGTTCCCGTTTCCTAATGATGTTTTGCCACCAGTCCAGTCCCAAAAAGCCAGCAGTGACATTAACCACAACCTCACTAATGATCCTTCTCTAATATCACTTGGTTTGGCTTGCTCTCTTAACACTGTCTACCAAACACCAAGGACACCAAAAACAGTTAAATTCTGGTGGGTATTCTTGTTTATTTGTTTCTATTTGTTTGTTTGCTTTTATTGTGTTCCCAAGATACCTTTTAAATGTATGTACATATGGTTTTGTAGTCCTTGCATTTCTGGACTTCTCCCTTTTTTGTATTTTGTTCCTCTTTTTTTGTTCATTATTAAATGCTATTGTTATAATAGACTTTTGATGTGTTACATTGGTGATGGGAGTACCTAAGTACCACTCTGCATACGCAAAAAACTTTAATAGTGACCATTTACCCTAACAGGTTTACTCTTAAACCAGCAAACAAATGACATATATATACTGCGTGTTTAAAAAGTTATTATCTTGGTCTAGAATTCAGAGACATAGCTGTGTTGGGCAACATCTTTGCTCTTGCCTTTATCCCTCGATGACCACCAGACCCACAAGTTCTTCATTTCTGTGGCTATTCATTTAAACTGATTATAAAGGTACTTACTGGGCAACAGTTAATTCCATGCAATTCTAGAGAAATAGACCAGATATACAAAAGCTCATGCTACAACTTCTTTCACATAGTTAGAGCATTATCGCATGAGAAACGAAATCCAAAGTGGACTGGCAGAGTAGTGTCTTTCTCCGTACCTCTCTGCATGCTGTTGTGTCACTTCCATTTTCTTTCTGATGGAGACAATCATAAAAGTGTGTCTTGTCATGCTGGAAAAATCTAAAAGGAATGCTTTTATGACCGTCTCTCTTGGGAAGCAGAATGGAAGTGCTGCAGTGTCATGCAGAGAGGCATGAAGAATTCTCCTACTCTTCTACTCCATTTCAGATTTTTCTTCTCATGTGATAATGCTCTTGTTTCAAAAGTGCTGCAAGATCTCTTAGCATTCTTACCTTAGCCTGTCTCCTTTTCTTGCCAGCAGAGGGCAATAGAGACTTTATTTTTTAAAAAAATCAATGGAAGGCATTAAAGGTGGCCACCTCTTCTTGTCACATCCCTATCCTGATTCAACATCTCTAACACTTGTTTTGCATAGCATGATGCCCTCTGTGATGGGAATAGCCACTTCTACTGAATGTGGCTGGGACAAATGGGTGAACATCTCATTCAAATAATTACTGATAGCTAGCCAAAATTTATTGGTTGATTTGATTTACATTCTGCCTTTCTCTGGGGAGCAGGGACTCAAGATAGCTCACAACAAGATGCAAACGGGCACAAAGAAAACAGACGTTTAAAAAGGGACAGATAAAAGCAAGGAGAGTGTTATTATGCAGAAGCTAATGGCTAGCACACTCATTCATGTGACTGGCACTGAACTTAGAAACGTAAAATCCAAAAACCACAGCCAGTATGGCTATCAGCTTCGGGCGTTTTGTATTGTTGGAGGGGAGAGAATGCAGTATCCTGGAAGGGGCATGGCTAGTTGACTGGGGACATACTAAAACAAAGGATAGTTCTTGCCCATACGGAAAGCATACTTCCCCTTAGAGAAAGCATACTTGCCCATAGAGATTCACTGGAGATTTCTTGCCCATAGGAAATGAAGGAGATTGCTTGCCCATAGAAATTCATTGGACATTCCTTGCCCATAGGAAATAATGGGCAAACAATTTCCAATGATTCTCTATGGGCAAGCAAACTCCAATGAATCTCTATGGGCAAGCAATCTCCAATGAATCTCTAAGGGCAAGCAATCTCCAATGAATCTCTATGGGCAAGCAATCTCCATTATTTCCTAAGGGCAAGCAATCCCCAATGAATCTCTATGAGCAAGCAAACTCTTATGATTCTCTATGGGCAAGCAATCTTCATTTTTCCTTATGGGCAACCAATTTCTTATGTTTACCTATGTCCAGATAAATACTATGTTTCCCAAAGGGCAAGCAATCTGCAATGACTCTCTATGGGCAAGCAATCTCCATTATTTCCT
>NC_056528.1:37442010-37444228 GCF_019175285.1 Sceloporus undulatus | reverse complement strand
TGTAAACTTACAGCGCTTTATAAATAAAGGTTAATAATAATAATAATTGGAAAGGGTAGAAAGAAATGTCAGATGGGTAGACTCTGGGAGATCACGGGCATGAATCTAGAACAACTGAGCATGAACAGAGCATGTATTACCATCTACCTGTGTTCTGGTCTGAAGACAAGAAGTGTTTGAAGTTTGAAGTTGAGTGAATGGTCTGCCCCAGAATGAATTGTAAAGAATTACATTACACCAATGCTATTCAAAGTGGTGGCATCCAGCAGACCAATATCAATCTGAGATCCATCACTGCAAGATCCCAGGAAAAAATAAACATTCATAGTCAGTGGCATAAATATGGTGTTGGCCACTGGTACATGGGGGAAACGCTGGCCTGTTCAGATCAGATAGTTTGAGAAGTACTGCACTACACCACTTCTTTCACAGGGAACACAGTATCTCATACATCTGGTGCTGCATCCAGTTTGAAGTGTCACTCCCAGAATTCCCCAACCACCATAGCTACACCAACCAGGGGATTCTGGGAGCTAACAGTCACAAATAAGCAAACATATTCCACACTGGTTAGATCAGAGTTGAATCAAATAGGGGTTTCAAATCATCAAGAAAGAGGGTTTGGGCTCCCTGCAAGAATTAACTGTCTGTAATTGAATTGGCAGGTTTTTTAAAAAGCCCCCAAAATAGCTGGAGCCTGGAGGGGGAAAGTAGGGAGCAGTTTAGAGAGATTAAATTCCCCTATTCCCCCACCACCATCCTTTGCATACTGAATTCCAACTGGATTCAATGCAGATGTTTCATGGTCAGAGAATTCCACAGGGATGGCCTTCTCTTGAAGTAAGCTTCCAGAAAGTTTGTTTTACCATAAACACTGGCTCCAAAGGCAAAATAAAAAGAACAACCCCATCAGACTCTTCCTCTTCCCTAAACCAGCCTGCAATCCTTAGGCTGTTAGAGCATCAATGAACAACAAAGGTTGTGGTTTTAGATGTTACTTTCCCAAAAATCTCTCTCCAAGCAACTACTAACTAGTAGCAATGTAGGCTACATATATCTCAGTGAGTGCTGAAGGAGTATCTATACTACTGAGGCAAACGTTCCCCAAGGCAGTTTACAGGATTTGTTGTTGTTGTGTGCCTTCAAGTCATTTTAGACTTATGGCAACCATAAGGCGATACTATCATGGCATTTTCTTGGCAATTTTCTTCAGAGGGGGTTTGCCATTGCCTTCCCCTGAGGCTGAGAAAGTTGAATCTAGTGGATCTCATGTTTTGGGTTTTTTTAAAACAACTGTTTTCTTTTAATTAAAAGACAGAAAATTAGATACATATAGGTAAAACAAATTAATAATAGCAATTCTAAACTGATTCTTATTAAAATGCTTGATTTAATTAAAAATTCCCCCAATTATTATTAACAAATGAAATCTCCCCATACTTAATTAATTATATAATCTATATTTTCATGAAGCAAATATATACCAAAAGGTAATTACATCAACTTCAGTTAGTATATTGATTATTGACATTTAACTAAAAGTAACTAAATTGACTATTCCATTGATCACAGCATTTACTTCCTTTGTTACTAAGTACGTCCAACAGTAAGGAACTATGGAAGCCGCAATCCAAAACATTAGGGTCAAAGGTTTTGCACTCCTGGTCTCCTTTGATTGTCAGAATCTCTTTAGGATCTCAAGGAAAGAACTGTATTGATGCAGCCCAGTAAGGGCAGAACCCCGCTGGTGCACAATGCTACTGGTTGTATTTTTTCCAGTTCATGCAGCAGAAGTGAGGGAAGCTGTTATCTCCAGGCAGCCTGTGCCTCCAAAGCTAAGCCTTTTCCCACTGCCCACTGCCACCTATGCCAGTATGATTATGTTAACACAGTGCACCCATAGATTTCTGCCCTTCTGTCCACCCACACCAGCATTGTCTCTTATGACTGGCAGGTGCTCTCCTGGATCTCAGAAGAAGCCTTTCTTCTTACCTGCAACTTCATCCTGAGAACAGAATACGGACCATAGGCTCAGCATCCTCATTAAACTACAACTTCCAGGATTTTGGAGAATCACTTAGGGGTGTGGTGGGTATGGACCACACAAGTAAAACCCTTAGGAGTTTATCACGGAAAAATCGTGTAATTACGCAAAACAATTTCACACGACGTTGCACAAAACCTGCCATCAAAGTGGTCACAAATAAGCATTAATGTG
>NC_056528.1:37437406-37441910 GCF_019175285.1 Sceloporus undulatus | reverse complement strand
CTTATCCCAGCAAAGTCTGTATTGCTAGAGGTTTTCACTGTGATATATGCTGGTTACTCAAGATGCCTTGTTTTTGTTTGGCTGACTTAAGGAAACTGTAATAAAACAAATCAACAAGATTGGTGGAAGCTTCAGTTCAGTTTACCATCACTTAATGAAAGAACCCTCGGCCATTCTTCTCTTTTACTCATGTTCACATTTATAAACGTACATGGTCTTTCCCCCCTCTCCATTGATGCCCCCTTGTCATGGGGGAGAGGCTTGTGTACCCTAATGAAATTGTGAGCTATGCTGGTATAATAGCCACCGGTAGGGCCTCCCATGCCAGACAGGTCACAACCGAAGGGTCTGACCAAGAGCACCAAAGGGCAGGATGGGCTCTCTAGCCTTATGGCAACCATCCTAGGAGAAGGAAAACTCTAATCCCAAACCCAGGCAGATGGTGCTCGTCTAACCCTGTAAGGTCAATCATCTAAGAGAAGGAAACTCTAACCAAACCTACGACCTGAGGACCTCGCTGCCACCGCCCATGCTTGTCAAGGCCTCAGCAGATGAACCTCTGGTTTAAAGGGTGAGGCCAGTTCTGTGCACGCTGCGCTCCACCAGAAAAATCCATTGCACAGGCTCGAAGGATATATCCAACTTCTGAAAAAGCCCTGTAGCGATAAGCGAGGGACAAAACAGCAAGTGTAAAGATGCACTGGAAGCCACAGACCCAACCCTGCATGCAGGCGGTTCAGGACTTTGGTCGCTTGAGACTGACCTACAGTCTTGGTGACGCTATGGCACGTGTGCCAGAGGTGGCACTCAGAGCCCGCTCTGAGGACACATGTGCTGTCACTCCTGCACAGAGTTTGCCAGAGTTTGTTACTAGAAAGCCAGGGGGACATGGCACTTTGCAATAAATAAGTGGGTTTTGGGTTGCAGTTTGGACACTCTGTCTCTAAAAGGTTCACCATCACTGACCTAATATGAAGAAAGGATGAGATGAAAACATGAAGGTGGGACTCCCAGAAACACAACAAATGGAGAATGGGATTTACACACACACACACACACACACACACACACACACACACACACACAATGTCCATCTTTTATTCCACTCCTCAGAAAGCAGGAGATTTGGAAGGCTGTTCTGAACCACAAAAGTCTGGAATACTGCCAGACAGGTAAGGATGCTGATGTTTCCAGCTGCTTTAGATACAAATGCCACCACCCCATGCCTTGTGCTTTGTGTGAAGAGATACAGTTCATCTGGATTATGAAAAATCTGGAGTTATCACTTGGGCAAGGCTGATGTATACCCTTCTGTGTGAATGTCTAGAAACATCAGCTTCCTACAGATACTTTAATACTTTAATACTTTAATACTGGCCCCACATACAACTAGAAAGGCCTGGATATTGGGGATGCAATTCCTATGTTTTGTGGCTTCGTCAGCATTTCATAGACAGACAGACAGACAGACAGACATTAGACCTTGCAAAAACAAAGTTAGAAATCAATCAAATTGCAATTGACTCACATTTTGCTCTTAGATGTTGGTGCTTTCATGGTAAATTTGCATAACCTTGAAAATGCTCTTGATCTTTAAGCTGATTAGGGAAAATTCACACTTGATAAGCAAGATGCAGCTCCATGCTATATGTATTTAATAGAGGAGACACAGTTTACATGCTTCATTAGGTTATATGTGAAATTGCATTAAAGCCTACCCTATTAGTACACCTCTTTTAAACTGCAGCCAAGCCCTATACTTGACAGGAAAGTTAATAGCTCCGTAAGCACATTGTGAGATTTGAAATGCTCTCCTAATATACTGAAAAATAATCTTTTTAATAGGAACTGAAAACATAAATACAACATATATTTCAATATAAAATTAACTAAACTGTCCATGATGGATAGAAGTTATTTATTGAAATACCAAATGCAAGTCATTATGGATTATTGAGAGACATTCATTTTTCTCTGGCTGTGTCAGATTATAATTTTGTTAATGCTTCTTAATAATTTATAATGATTTGTCTTGGGAATTTGAATAAATACCCATTTGTGATTAATTCCCTTTTGCCTTATGACAGATTATAATTTTATTAATCTTAAATAGCTGTTTATCCAAACAAACAAATCAAACAAATCATTATGAATTATTGAGAAGCATTAACAAAATTATAATCTGATGCCACACAAAAGATATTAATCTTAAATAGGTCCATTACAGGAAAATCAATATTGATAAAAAGAACTCAAGAAGTTGGTGTTAAGCTGTTAAACCACTTTCTTGGCAACTGGGAAATTATTGTATTCTCTGCAATTTTCTAGAATAACTTTCTCGTTATTGTAGAAAATTGCAATATATAGCTTAGTGTGGACTCTTTGCTTAAATTTATAATGGTATATAAATCCTACTGGTGAGTCCAGCTACAGCAGATCCACTGAGTCAATGGGATTTCCCTGGAGTTGAGTTGATCCACATTTGACGCTATGAGTCTGCTCTACCAACCAGCAACATGACTGAGCACATAAGAGCATCGCAGCTGGATCACACCAGGTCTACTTATCTGGACATCCCATTTCCTACAGTGATGCCCACATCCTTCCAGGGAACTAAAAAATGAGATATAAGTACAAGTTCCCTCCTACTGTCCTGTCCCAGAAACTAGTATTCAGAGACACACTACATCTATTCACCGGGATGCTGAAATCTCAAAAAAAGCAATGACAGTATCAACTCTTCATTTCGCAAAATGGAATATGTCAGTTATTACGTTTCCAAAACCAAAAGCAACCAGTGTGTGTGTGTGTGTGTGTGTGTGTGTGTAAGCGCACACGCACACACGCACACACATACATGCACACTTAAAGAAGAGTCTGCAAAAAGTAAAAAAAGATTCTGACCTTATAGACTCTTAGGTCTTGAGATGCTTTGAAACATCATATAACTCATGAAACCTAGGCCAAGAATGCAACAGGTCTCAATCTGAGTGATATTTATCTTGAGTAAGCTTGTTTTTCTCTCTCCTGATAACCTTCAAAGAGGCAGAGAGGATGGATCTAAGTGCAGCGAAAGAGAGGAAAGTACATGGGGGAAAGGAAGTTGCTAAACAAGATTAAAGGAAAACCACATGGCATTTTAAAAGAAGGAGAAAAATCTAGATCAATAATCACAGGAATCAGTGAAAAGGACACAGTTTCAGCTCCATTATTCTCTACCAAGATGTCCATTTGCAAGCAGCCATGCACACTTTTGGGTATAATTTTCTCAAGTGTCCTTTGAAGTGAAAGGAAGGGAAGCAATGAGGGAAATGCACTGGAGGTGAAAGTATAAATGGCTGAAACCCCCATTAAGACATAAGACCGGCTTACTCAAAACCAGCTGGCACTTGGTATTTCTTTATATTTTTTCTCCACCACCACCCTATTTCTGAAATGAAAGCGATTGTTGGCAAGACTCTGTCAGTGGCATTCATAAGCCAAATTAGATGACATCTTCAGTGTGGAACAGAAAAGCAGAGCAATTAGCCCACTCCGCAATTAAAAGATGAACAGTAAATAGTGCTGGCTCCTTTCCGAATATCCGAGCCTTTTCTCCCAACAGGTTTGTGAAGTTTTAAGCAAGCACCTGCAAGCTTTGTCCTCCTCCAAGCCCTGCTATTCCTTTCTTTCAGCTTCTGTTGCCATCAGAAAGCCACACAAGGGGCTCACCACACACAGATGAGGAACACATCTAAACTGGAAAAGAAAACTTCTGTGTATTAGCCATTGTACAAAATGGCCCCATTCCCACTGGCCTATAACGCAGATCAGGACGCGAATCATGGGTGCATCGTTTTCATTTGAGCATGCATTCAACCCGCATTGCTCCGATATCGTCCCCATTGGAATTCGAATCTGAATCAAATTATCCTGAAAAACCTGAATTATATATAGGTCAATAAACTGGTTTAAAAAACAGCGGCTTTTTAGCAAGTTTTCCTGTGCCTCCTGAGTCTGGTTCGGGGCATACGAATGGGAACGAGAAGGGTGTCTGATTCAGGAACCTGGAGATTGGAGGAGCAGTGCTCAAGGGGCTGGCCTGGGGGTGCCTCTTTGTTCTCTTCCTGCATCGCTGGCGCCATTTTCTTCCGTTCGCATAGCCTTTCCCCCAGTGGATTGGGAAGCAGGATAAGGTGATCGTGTTGATATTTTGGGTGATGAACCTTGCCCGTGGTCCCGGTCTGGTGCCAACTGGATGAAGATGCTGGCTCCTCTGCAACTCAGGATCAAAACAAAACTCCAAACAGGCTTTGCAGCTTGCTGGAACAATGCCTAGTGAAACAGCTGTTTAATTAAAGAATCAGACTCCAGCAGTTCACTCCTTAGAGGGCTTTATTTCTTGTTTCTAAATAACACGAGCTAGTTACTACAATACAAAAACTCTTACTGTCACACCACACTATCTTCAACTCTCAGACTCCAAACTCCCAGAATTCACTAGAACAGTGTTTGTTTTCTTATA
>NC_056528.1:37432893-37437306 GCF_019175285.1 Sceloporus undulatus | reverse complement strand
GTTGATGCAGCCTCTGATTAATAGAAATCAATAATAATAATAATAATAATAATGTATTTCTATCCCAAGGCAGCTTAGGTCAATAAACAAATAAACAATAAACAAAAACACACACCATATAACACAATACAATAAATCCCAATATTGGGTCCTTTGGGCGTTGTGGTTGCGTGCCTCCTATTCGCCCCCCTCTTATGGCGACCCGAAGGAGTCTTCTTAGCACGTTTCTTCAGGGGTTGTTTTTTTTTGGCCCTGGCTGTCCTCTGAGGCTGAGAGAGTGTCACCTGAGAAAGACTGGCCCCACTTCTCCCCTCGGCCTTCCTTTAACCATCTGCCTTTTCTTTTTCCAGGCCTTATTACCCTTGTCCAGATCTGTCACTTTAGCAGCCGCTGACTTGAGACTGGATGCAAGAAGACATCTTTCTTCTCGCTCTCTGCCTGGTCTGAAACACACTGCGGAAATAATCCAGCTTGAACTGCCCTGGCTCAGCGCTAGGGAGTCCTGGGAAGTGTACTTTATTGTGGCACCAGAAGTCTCTGACAGAGAAAGCTAAATGATTCACAAAACTACAGTTTCCAGAATCCCTTAGCATTGAGCCAGGGCAGTTAAAGTGGTCTCAAACTGGCTTATTTTTGCAGTGTGTTTTGGACCTCTCTTTCCTTTCCTTTATTATGTTGTCTAGGTCCTGCCTTGCCTCACCTACTTTGGGGGTTTAAAGGTTTTGAATGGGCCGTTTCTGTGCTTATTAACATTCCCAGTTCACATTTTACCTCCAATAAAACATGTGATCCTAAAATTGTTCACCAGGTCCTGTTGGGTCTAGAGCAGTAGTCCCCAAACTCTGCCTTCGAGAAGAGATTGGACTTCAGCTCCCAGAAGCCTCAGCCACTTTGGCCAATAGTCTGGGGATTCTGGGAGCTGAAGTTCAAAATCCCTTAAAGAGCCCACTTTGGGGGACCACTGCTTTAGAGGGACCTCTCAGAAAACATGTTTGGAGTCGTGTCATAAAACAGGAGGAAAGAAGCACTTGGTGTTGTGTGCCTTCGTGTCATTTCCAAGTTGTCGCAGGGGTTTTCTTGGCAAGGTTTGCTCAAAGGGGTTTGCCGTTGCCTTCTTCTTCCTCTGAGGCTGAGAGAGTACAACTTGCCCAAAGTCACTGAGTTGGGGATATGAACTGAGGTCTCCAGAGTTGTAGTCTGACACTCAATCTGCTGCACCACATTGCCACCCAAATTTGGAGGTAGTGCCACAATGCCTTGCTATTGGCATTGTTGGGTGAGTCTTTTGGGAGTTAAAGTTCAAAACACGTGAAGAGCCGAAGGACCCCACACCAGCAGTAAAAGCCGTTTTCTGTAGTGAGATTTCTCCACTTTCTGCTGTATATTCATTTATTTAGGCAGGTGTTTGCTGGGTGGATTTTCTTTGGATAACATGGTGTGCTGGTTTACTGTTTTAACGGTGTTTACTGTTTTAACTATGTTGTTTTTAACCTATGTTTTAAGCCTGGTATTATTTAATTATTTTTTTAACTTTCTAATCGATGTTTCATCTTTGTCTTTTTAAAATATCGTAACCAAGGATATAAATCCTGGAAATAAATATGCTGCTGTTTACAATGGGGTTATACAGTGTATTAATAACCTTTAAATAGATTACTATTCAGAATCTAGTTTTCTTTCCTCATTAAAATGTTCAGAAACCTGTAAACCCCAAAAGTGTACAAAATAGATGGGAATCAATTTTAAAGTAAAAACACAAAATCAATAACGTATTGTTGAAATCCCAAGAGAATTGGTCCTGCTTTAAAACCCATTAAATTCCAAATGGAACAAATCGTACAAGTTTGCTTGGTTAGGACTCTAAGGTGAAATTTGAGCAATACTCACTTTAAGAGCATTTCCCTGTAGCAGGAGTGGGTTACAGACCTCCCAGATGTTTTTGGCCTACATCTGGGTTCATTGCTAGACAGGATGGCTAATGGCAAGTTGCAATCCAAAAACATCTCAAAGATCACGGTTACCATAATAATAATAATTATAATAATAATATGAAGTCGAAGGCTTTCATGGCCAGCATCCATAGTTTTTTTGTGGGTTTTCTGGGCTATGTGGCCATGTTCTAGAAGAGTTTATTCCTCCTGACGTTTCGCCAGCATCTGTGGCTGGCATCTTCATCTCATCCCCCAGATCCAGGGTCACAAAGTACATATAGATATCCAGCTCTCTTCTAGGCCAGCATTCTCTGAAGATGCCAGCCACAGATGCTGGCGAAACATCAGGAATAAACTCTTCTAGAACATGGCCACATAGCCCGGAAAACCCACAAACAACAACAACAACAACAACAATTTATTTCTTTCCTGTCTCTCCTCAAGGCTTATAGAGAAATGCCCTGTAAGGTTGCTGTCCTTTGCATGAACTTGCTTGGGACTCTGTCCCAGTGAATTTGGGGTACTCTGCCATGCCTATTGCCCTCCAGGTGTGGTGGAGGATCTGACTGGTTAATTCTTGGGAGTCAAGGTACATCACATCTGGAGAGAACTAAGCTGGCACTTTTTGCTTCAGCCTGTCAGCTATGGCATTTAATGTTGTTTTCTTGCTTTGTTTTTGTGCAAGTGGGGCTCAGCAAGGCAGAGTGAAACAGAAAAGAGAAGCACTGGGAAAGGGGAGAAAAGGTTCAGGTGTCCTGTTTGCACCTGGTCTTAAGAAGGACTCCATTTGGAAGTATTTTAAATAGGATTTCCTGTATAGGGGAAAATCCACAAATGTAAAATGGATAATACAGTAAATACCTGGTCTTAAATATCCAAAAGATACCAGATCCTGTCTGATGCTACAAACTAATCAGACTCATCCCATGCTAGGACTTGGAAGGAAGATTGTTATGGAAACCTCCTCTCCAAAAGCATGTTTGTGCATGATAAGGCTTCTAATTTTAAGCTGTTCAGAAAGAAAACAAAATCAATTGACTTAGTGGGTCTGCTGTAGTTGGAAGTAACCATTGTTATCAGATTATTACTTTGTCTATATAGATTCTCGTTTCATAAACACAGCTACAGCTATTCCCCAGGCACCACTTCTTATCCATTGAACTGTTTTCTAGGTTTATTTCTCCCATAAAAGCCATGCTAGAAATTAAATACACATTAAAGCCCAGTTGTAAGCCCAGTTGCTGGCCAATGTAACTATAGTTACTAAAAGGGGGGAGGTAGGGATGGGGGCAGGAATGGGTGAGGCAGTAAGTTAATGTTTTCATCTAAAGGATTATTGAAGTT
This sequence comes from Sceloporus undulatus, assembly GCF_019175285.1. Lineage (NCBI taxonomy): Eukaryota > Metazoa > Chordata > Lepidosauria > Squamata > Phrynosomatidae > Sceloporus > Sceloporus undulatus. Next base: position 37,434,031 of record NC_056528.1, on the reverse strand, counting down.
TATTGTGGGTAAATTGGGGAAACCCCAGGTAAAGCAAAAATTATCTGCAAAGCAAAGAAGGAAACCTGCTCACATTTTGGATTATTTAGATTTATTGAGATGGTCTTGATTTAGATTGGTGTGTGGTCCAAACTCATAACTATGATTTATCCTACCTATGTTTAGGAAAACAATCCAATTTCATAATGGAATGTACTTGTTTGCACAAAGCATAGTTAAGCATAGTTAAGACCAGTACTTTGAAATGTTGCTCTTGGAGACTACAGTTCCCATAGTACTTTAGCCTCTGGTAGATATTCTTGGAGCTGTAGTTCAAACAGTAACTTTCTCATTTTGTAATAAAGCTAAACCACGATTTATCCAGTTCTGGAAAACATGGCAAGCTGTCATTAATCCAAAAGATTAGTGAAAGTTTCCAACTTCTTGTGCTTGCACCAATAGAAGAGAACATGAAGCTCACAGTGACTTAACTGGTAGTTGGTAGTTTAACATTCTGTTCAAAGAGCATGTTCATGGAACATATGACTATCATCCATAATGTCTAAAGGAAGCATTCATGCTCAGAGACTGTGTACTACATAATACCAGATTCTTAGGTTGGGAAGATTGTTACCTTTATGTCCTTCTTGTTGTTATTGTATGACTTCAAGTCATTTCTGACTTAAGGTGACCCAAGATTTGTTCAGAAGGGGTTTGCACTTGCCTTCCTCTGAAGCTGAGAGAGTATGACTTTCCCAAGATCACCCAGTGGCTTTCCATGGCTGAGCAGGGATTCAGATCCTGCTCTCCACAGCTGTGGTCAAATGCTCAAACCACTATGCAATGCTGACTCCCATCTTTGGGTCCTACATGCAGCCTTCTAGGAGATCCCTGCCTGGCTGCTGTTAGATCAGGTGGACACTTGATAGGATCTTTTTCTTGTCACCTTTACAAATTTATTTTAAAACTGTAGTTGAACATTGCCTTAACAAATTGTTGTCTGTTTTTGTTTGTCCCTCTCATTATTGGTGTTTTCGGAGACATCAGCGTGCATAGAAGAATGGATGGAAAAGTGTAAATAGTAAAACATATGCATATGGAGAATTAAGAACCTGCATGCCACATGGTTTAAATACTACAAACTGAAACTTTTTTCATC
>NC_056528.1:37412551-37432868 GCF_019175285.1 Sceloporus undulatus | reverse complement strand
AAAAGCCATAGTGTGACGGAATGAGAGAGGTGGATGCCATTGCTGTTAGTAATGTACTTATCCCCTGGCCAAAACATCTGAAAATGGACATTTGCAAGCACAAGCCAGTTTTGAGGACATTAGAAGTTGGGCCAGCCGTATGATATGCTGGCCCTTGGCAATTTATCTCGCTTAATGTTAAGAAGCATCAAACCAACAATGTAGCTGATGTTTCAAAAAGATACCTCACTACGAGTTGTTTAAGTAAGATGCGTAAACCATTTGGAAAATTACTAAACCCTAGTCAACCATATTGGGCACAGTATGGATTTGGGTTGGCTAGATATTCATTCCATCGTTGTAACTTGCATAGGGCTTTTGATGACGGAGTTACTCGCAAATGTAAAGTTTCAGTTGTGTTGTGTTCATTGTCTGGGTTCTTCTTTTTGTATTCTTCGTCTTGGGCTCTGCATCAGGTGTGTGATTTACACATCAAACCCTGAAGGACGTAATATATTTTAAAAGGACTGGAAAACACTGAAGAAATAGCGTTAGATAGATTAGATTAATCTGCTGACATTAATTTACATCCTTATCGTGAAGGCTGGTAATGGTAGATTACATCTCCTTGTTGCTTGTAACAATTTTTCTTTTAAAATAGAGTGTGAAGGACCCACTGCAGAAAACTACTTAATCAACAATCACTCTGTCAATTCGACAAAGGAAATCCATTCTTAAGAACATCCCAATGGCGTTTCTCCCATTCACTGCTTAAGCAACAAAACATCTGATGAGTGGAGACTTGATCATGCTCAAGCACTCTCCATGCCAGTTTTCGAAGACTATTAACGCGCTTACTTATGCACAGCACTTTAGGTTGATGGATTGGTAGGCATCATAATCGTAGGGCAGGAAAATCTCTTGGCATAAGAGAGACAAGAATGGGGAGTGTGGACTGGGAAGTTTAAAATAAGGGTAATTGCATGTGGGAGTAGGAGGAGGCCATGGGTGGAAAGCATGTGGTTGTGCAAGTCCATGACCTTAACCTTGGATAAACATTACAAAGCGTTAGTGTTACCAATCTATGTAGTAAGTATCATCTTAGAAAGGGTGCACAGAAGTTGTGGACGCCACTGACCATAATCCATCCCCATTGGTCTGTGATTTCACTCTCGCCAATATCTGCTAAATTCCTAACCGTTTGCACATCGTCATTTTGAAAGCCAGGAAGTGAAGTCAAACAAGGATACAGGCTGTACACTGGCTCCAACATGCCATTCTTAACAATTAGTTTCCACATGGTTTTGCCAAGAATCCTTTATAGACGTTAAGTCATGGAACTAAGTCTGGAAATATCACAGGGCGGGTTCCATGTTATCTTCCTTTATACTCTGTTTTGACTCTGCCCTAAGTACTGCCTTTGCCTATTGATGTTTAAGACACAAACAAGGTAAAACAAATTTAGACCAAGGAATGGATTTTTGAGATAGTGACGTTTAAAGCTTGTGGTGTGGTGTATGCCTTTTCACTCTCTTTCTAATACTGTTTTCGTTGCTTGCCTCCTTATATTGAATTACAGTATTTAAAATTTTATAGAGAAAAAAAAATCCACCAGTCTTACCTCACAACTACTTGTTTTTAAAATTAAAAAAACCCTGTCGGTTCTTTGTATCCATCAGAATTTGAAAAATCTGCACATGATTGTTGTAGTGTGTGTGAGTAAAATACATTATTAAAAAAGTGAACATTACAACAGTCATAGAAGCCAGTAGGAATACTTACTTTGATGCTGGCCGAACGGTTCTGCTGGCTTCCGCCGTTGCTTCACATCAATGCAACTCTTTAAACCTTAAGTGCCTGAAAAAAACCTCGTTGACGTTCAACCTGTTTCATTTATTGCTTGTAAGATATGCAAGTTCAATTAGATAACACCTGTATGTAATTGATGTGCCTTAGGCTACATAGGTTGAAGGGTGTTGAACTGAAGTAGAGAGTGTAGGGCGGTATTAATCTACCATACAGACGTCTGAAATACAGGCAAGCTAATAGGATATGAACAGTACTCAGTTTCTTTTATGTCGTTTGCAAACTGTGTTTGAGAGAATGTTTCCTAGATGCAAGTGGAACAAGATATAGTGTTTCTTCTAAATATTTATTAACACGGCAGATTGCCATATGGGATTGAACTGAAAAGATGTAACGGAGATTATTGGAAGGGCAGGCGAGTAAGAACATTATGGATTTTTCCATTTGTTTAAAAAAACGGTGATACATGTGGCAATTTGCTAGCTATCTGATTTTCCAATTTTTAAAAAGTAGCATCAAGTCTTTAGAAGATGTCCCCCTGGAAAAGGCTGTAATATAAAATAAATAGTTCCATTTGTCTTGAAGTCTTGAAAGTTATATTTATATTTTGGATGTTCATAATTCCACAATAATATGACCCAGTGCTCGTATTACAAAGTTGTGTCTGTCAACTGATAGAACAGTCTGGCTGAATGCTTGTGGGTTTTAAGATATGCAGACGTGTGTTGTGGTTGTAAGTAATATGGTTGTTCAGTATGAGTTGTTATTGTGAAATTATTTATCAAAGAAATACCATCATAGCAATTTTTTTAGTAAGTACCGTCTGTAAAACAGGCAGTGTTTGTCCATAGCTTGTAAGACATGAGGTGCAAACAAATGCAGTAATTTAATTTTTCGACGTCAGTTTGCAAGGTAGAATTATAGCAATGAGAGCAAACATCACGACTACACAAACAAAGCATGCCTTCCACAATTATTTACCCTGTTCTCCTAAACTAATCATAACATAGTGATAGAAAATTCCTTTTTATACTATTTAAAGTTAAACTTGTAGTTATTCGTGTTAGTGTTTCGTATAGAGTGGGAATGCGCTGCTGGGAGAGTACAGCAATGAGTATAGTGGTTTGGAATGTATGGACTACAACTTGTAGAAATCAGACTTTGAAGTCCCTACTTCGTAGCCAGTTGAAAACCTAGTGGGGTGACCTTGAAGCAAGTAACTTTCCACTGTACTCAGAGGAAGACACAAGGGGTAAATCCCTTTCCAAGACAAATCTTGCACAAGAACAACACAACAGAGAGTTCCACTGAGAACCTGTCTTATGGTCAAAATCATGGAAAGAAGAGGCTCGACGTCTTCATCAGGACAGATATTGGGCTTGGTTTGGACTACCACCATAAACCACGGTTCGATTGTGAGAACCCCTGTTCAGGAACATGGTACGTCAAAACCTTTTATCCCTGGAACAACCCCACCCCCCTTTTTTGACATCCTATAGTGCAGATGGGTCACTGCCCCTTCCCCCAAACAAATTATATGAAATAAAAATATGTTTGTTTATATTTAGGCATGCATAGTTCTATTTGCACATTCGATATAATGTGTTCATATTTTAACATTTTATAAGGGAGAATAACATTTGAAATGTTAAACAAGTTTGATATATAAATAACTTCAGTATTTAAAATCAATGCATGTGTGAAATTTTTATATGATAAAATAGGCTGTGGGAGGAGAAGGAAGAATCGGGATCCAGTGAACCACCTCCAAGTCCTTGAGCCCCTCTAAGAGCAACTCTCAGGATCCATTACCACCACAGTGGCTACCAACCCACCATTTGAAAATTTAACTGGGGTAGTAGAGTAGGCAAAATTGCTGGATAAAAACTGCCCCATGTCTCCCCATTTGTCAATTAGTTTATTTTTTTGGTTTGTTGTTGGGATAGTCAGTCGGAAGGCAACAAACCAGAGCAGCAGCTGTACTCATGTGTTCACATAGCATAGATAAATGTAAGTTTCCTGACACACTTTGATGTTGTAGGGCCTTCAAATATGAAACAGTTAGAAAAAGGGAGTCTATAATGAATATTAAGCAAGTAGCATATAGGAAAATCACACAACAACAGGTTTTAACCATTAAAAAAGAAAATGAGAATGTGTCCAGTTGTTATAAAGAAAGCTTTTTGGTTGTTTATTGACTGGATGCCTTTTATTCTGTATTAGTGAGCCCTTTCGGGTCCCTAATACCTTGAAACTAATACAAGTCCTATACGTTGATGTAACCAAAATAAAGTTGTATATTTGGATGAAGAGCATGTCAGTCACATCTTAAGTACTAGGCTTGAGACACATTCAGTACATAAAGTTTAGATCAACAGGTCGAAAATACTGGAACTCTACTTTATTGGGATGTACAAGCAGTGATACCTCCCCCCCGCCCCCCAGGTATGGCTGCCTGCATACATGAAAAAACCTCCTATTGAAGTGGTAGTGTGTTACAAATCTTGCGATCTGAGCACTGTATATGCCAACAGTAAGCAGAGGCACTCTTTCTCAAGAGTCTGTAAGGTTATTTTAGATAAGATTTTTCATGTTTGTGCATTGTCAGATGGCATGAAGAAGAACCTTACCTTAGAAGCATTTCACCAGTTCAAAAGCTTTATCCTATAATGTCCGAAAGTTTTGATTTTTTTTCTAACAGTAAAGTACCCGGAAAGTTACGTTTAATCCTAGATGTTCGTTCCAGCCCAGCGCCGCGTTTCCAGCCTGAACATCTTAAACTCTTCGCTAATGCCGAAAAAGCCAGAGGCGCTAATTGATGCGATAAGCCCAGCGATTCGTGCGAAAAAGCGCGAAAAGCACCAAAAATTTGTTCGTAACCGAAATAACCTTCGTAACCCGGACAGTTTTTTTCTATGGCATTATTTTCAGAATAAGCCCGGTAAATTTCGTAAGAGCGGCGCATTATCGTACCCGGATACCATGTATTAGTTTTTGATAACTCTTTGCGAACGCAAAGAGGTTTAGACACATAGCAAAAGCTTGTTGTGATGATGAATAGTTAAGTGTTTGTAAGGGAATGGGCCTAACACGATATTTTTCTAACTGTGTTGAATTATAGTTCACCTAATACTTTGTTCTGAAGACATCTGAAGGGCCATTTCCAAATGTAGAAGTTCTATATTTTTAGTGCAGCAGACTGTGGTGTATAAAATTAAGCTGAAATGCTGAATTCTGGCTTTTTCACTGAATCATTTTAGCGTTGCGCTTTATGTACGTAACCTCGTTGTGAAAATACCGAACCTTATACGAGGTAAGTAGTTTGAATTTTGGGCATGTTGAACAAATATTGTGTTGAAGGGCAAGTGTGGAACCAATGAACATTTCTACTTTAGCTTTCTCTCACACAGAATCACTAAGGGTGAAGTATTGGGTTTCAAATAAGGCTCTGTTTAAGGTTCACAATCGTATACATGGGTTACCTGGACAATAAGCACCCACTTAGAACAACAGGTAAGATTTAATTCTGAGTACATATGTGTAGATTTGTGCTCCCTGGATGCATAGGTAATACAGTCAATTTAGATTGTTAGATCAGATCTCTTGTGAAAGAGCACAGGCCTTTGGGAAGCTCACTTCCATACAAATCTCATTGCATAGGGACTCTGCACAAACACATGGTACTGTGGTACCTCTGAGGTTGGGAGGATTCAATTTTTTGGTAAAACATTTGGTGCTGTTAGATGAGACTTTGAAACATAATTGTTTTGCTTGTCTTTCAGTAAAGCTATAAATGTTAGAAAATAATGTAGAAATATGTTTGTTCATTTATAATTTGTATAAATGAAATATTGTCATGAGAAATCATAATAGAGATCCTTGTTAAAACCATAGTCAGCAGTTACATGTTTAAGCAGTAATATTGTTTTTCTAATAGGCTCTACAGGTAGATCCAGCAAAGGCTTTGTAGGGAGCTTGCGCGTATCATGTTGTGAAGGGAAACCTAGAGCACATGATCAAGCGTCTAATGTCTCTCAATGAGTGTTAGATTAGGAAGTATATATATGGTGTCTCTGCTATACATAGTAAGATACCTATATTTCTTGCTGTAAGTAGGCCATGACTGGAGGAGTACCTGTCCAAAGTGTTTTGGTCCGTTCAGAACGTGTTACAAAAGCTGCTTTTATATTTAGCAGTGACAACCAGAACAAGTTTGTTAGAGAATGGTGTTCTCATGATATCTGCTGTCTGAGTGCACTGTGAAGGAATAGTCCTGAGTGAGGACGTGGTTGCTTGAATATCGTAATTAAGTTTAGCTTGTTAAACCAGAACCTGTTTAGTCTTACTCAGTGTCATGATATCTTTTGGTGTAATAGTATAAAATTTTAGCAATGGAGAACCCCAGAAACTACTGCCACTGGTGCCTTGAATTGGTCCCCACAGTTTTTCTCAGTCGTAGATTCAGTCTAAAGCAGTTGAAGTCAGTAATTCACTTGTGAAGTCAGGCATTTCTGAAGTGCCAATTTTTGAGATTGCTAGGAGGTAGAGTTTAATCAAAACGGGTTTGTGCTTTTAATTTTGCCACTGAAGTCACTGAGATGCTCATGTTCCCCGCCAATATTATACCAGTAGTGCACACACCTAAATGGTGTTATCGTGTTGGGGGATAGGTCTGGCTTTTGAAGGTAAATAGAGTATTTTTTCTGGATAGATACAGAAGACCGCTCCGTTTTGGTCAGGCTCCTGCAACCCGCACGCCTTTTCGCTCGACAGATCGGGGCCCAGCAAGCAGCACCCTGGAGGCCCTGATCCCGCCACTTTTTTAGGCCGTGGAAAGGGGTGTCCGTAGGGCCCCAGGGGTAGGCAAGTCTTTTGAGCGTGGGGCCGGGTTTGCATGTCCTCTCAGACATACTGGGGGGACCGAAGCCAAAATAGAAATAATTAAAGATATGTTTTTAAAAAAAATTTTTTAATATATAGAAATAAACCAGGGACAAATGTAGGACAAAAATTTTCAAATGGAAGACACGTTTTGAAGGCTTTCTACCCAGATCCCTCCACGGAGGTGTGCGGACCTAATTAGAATGGTCCACCCCACGAAGGCTGAGATGGAACCCAAAAGGTTCCAGAAGGACCCGTAGAGGGGCTTATGGATGGAAAGTGACGGCGATTTCTGTGTGAAGTCTTGACCGGCAGTCTGGGGATACGCGTCCTCTGCTAAGGCTATGACACAGTATCGCTCCACAGCGCCCTCTCAGGCTCTGCTCCAAACGTAAGCCCTGATATATAACGGAAGACCTACCGTGGCGAGGAAAGCGGGTTCTGCCGAACGGCTAGAGCACCGCTGGGCGGGATAACACCAGCGCGCTTTATCTCCGACAAGACTACTCCATAGACCACCCTTGTTGGAGGAGTACTACTGTGAGGAGGGCGATTCGTGCAGCTATAAGATATTACGTTTCTATGCTGCACGATGCGTCGCGTGCCGCGATGAGTCTGCGTCCGGCAAGAGTTTGTTCCAGGGTAGTGAGGGAGCTAACTGCAGCTCCCTCCTCCCTGAAGCCAGTATCTTTGAACCCTGTCTAAGGCCTGCGGCGACCAAGTTTAACAACTTCCTCGCGGATACAATCTCTCGGACTAAACGAAGGTCTTGAGGCCAGCTCTTAGAGCAGAACCTAGAGTAGAGTGTGATGCCAGGGCGATACCTGGTAACTTGGTTAGTACCTGTGATCAGTTGAGTCGTGTCAGTACAGTGGTAACACGGGATAAAAACGAATTACCCATGTTACGAATTTTTCGGGTTACCGAAAAAATCCCATATGGGAGTTATTGTTTCGGCTTACGAAGGTTTTCTTCGGGTTACGAAAAACCCTCGGCGCTATTTTCCGCCACAGGAGGGCAGCAGAGAGCTATTTTTCATTAGCCGCCTATGGCAATTCGGCTTACAAGGTTTGTCGGGTTACGAAAGTTAGCCGCGAAACGAATTAATTTTCGTACCCTAGGGACCACTGTACCGAGGATGTGGACGAAGATCCGTGGAGAAGTGTTAGAAGAACAACATGCGCTCTCTCGATCCCTGTCCCTGCATGGCTAGCTGGCACAGGGGGGCCCAGCTGTAACCCTGTTGGTGGTTACAGTCGGATTATGTAACACCTCATTGGAGGGACGGGGTCATTTCCAACAAACTTTGAAATTGGCCATAGTAAACCTCTCATGTAAAAAAGCCGCTCCTCCGCAGACCACCCTGTTGCCATAACAAGTTTATCGGTCCATCTCGCTAGTTGCCATTTCTGGGGAAGGTGGAGATCGAGCGGCGGGGCAGATTTTGCAGATCCAACTTCAAATCTGATCTTCGGATGAAACATGGAAATATCTAGACCCAGTTTCAAAAACGGTGCTTTTGAGCGTGGGTTAATGACGGGTTGAGACGTGCTATGGTCGCCTTGGTTCGATGATCTCCGGTTCTGGGGGCATGGACAGGGGAAGTCGTGTCCCTGTTAGTGCGCTGCTGACATCTCAGCGCGTCTTCGATAACCATAAGACCATGGTATCACTTCTGGTGGCGCCTGGCGGAGGTGGGAATCGGAGGGCACTGCGGCTCCAGTGGTTTCCGTTCCCTACCTCGCTCCGGGAGGGTCCACAGATGGTGGCAGGCGTGGAGAAACGTGTGCTTCCGATGAGAGGGCCCCTTACATCTGGGGCTACCTCAAGGAGCCATTCTCGTCTGCCCATGGCCATTTTTAACATTTTACAATGAAACCGCTGGGAGAGATCATCACGTAGACAGGGAATTGTGCGCGGTGTTGTTATCAGTACCGCTGATGACACCGACACCCAAATAGTCTGTCTCTATGTCTCCGACTGATGTCAGTTGATCGCGTGATTGGCGTCTCTCTCCTCCTCGTGGCCTGTTGGAGTCGGTGAATGGGCCTGGATGAACGTGGACAACAGACTCAGGCCTGATCCAGAGAAGACGGAAGTACTCAGTGAATAGGTTTCACCCCGGTCCCGGGGTTGGTCGGTGGTCGCCAACCTGTCCTGAACGGAATCACGCTTTCCCGTGAAGGACTCTGTATCGCAAGCTTGGGGGTGGCTCGCCTGGACTCCCGTCGCTAGCCAACCTTACATCTCATGGATGGTATGCACGACGGTCAGAGCAACATGTTATCAGCTTCGGCTGATACGCCAGCTGCGTCCCTACCATTGACCAGGGAGAACCTTGAAACTGTGTGTACAACACAGACCCTGGTAACCGCTCCGTTGTGGATTCGTCTGCAATCGCGCTGCTACATGGGGCAAACCCTTGTTTACCGATACCCGAAGCCTTGCAACTTGTGTGCAGAAATATGGCAGGCCCGTTCGATGGTCTCTCGGCACTGCCAGGGCCAAGTCATATAAACACCAGTCCTTAAAAGACTTACATGGGCTGCCTATGTCCGCTTCCAGGGGCGCAGCAATACAAGGTTGTTGGTTGATTACCTATAAAAGTCCCTAAAATGGATCTGGCGCCAGGGTACCTGGAGGACCGCCTCCTCTTCGTACAATCCGGCCCCCCCCCGCGCACGTTCTTCGATGCTTCAGGAAAGGGCAGCATATTGTTAAGATGTTCCCAGAGGTGAAATTGATAATTCCATCCCTCTAGAGGGGCTTTCTCCATCTCAGCCCCAAACACCATCCTGGAACGCGCTGGCCCTCTACGAGCTCAGCCGCTCAGGGCCACCTCCACTAGCCCAATTCAGGAAGGGGCTAAAACACCATTTATGTCGAACAAGCCTACCCTGACCAGTAATTTCATCCACCCCCCCCCCCCCTTGGGTCAAGCATTGTTTGCTTTGCCGCAGGATAATTGTATTAATTTTTTATTGAATAGTGTTTTTTAATGTATATTTGATCTGGTTCGATGTTTATTTGTATTGTTATTTAACTGTTGTTCACCGCCCTCCCTGATTTTCAGATAGGGCGGTATACAAATAAAATTTTATTATTATTAATTTATAATTATTATTATTAATTAAAAAAAATGGAGGACACACGAAAAAATTTGCTGAAGTTTTTTTAAAAATAGTGTAATATAACATGACAGATGTTTCAGAGGCTTCTATAGAAACAATGCCCCCCAACAGGCCACCGCGGCAATCGGCAGCAAGACTGGGCTCGGGGCGGCGGGTCCACAAGGCCTCGCCAGGCCGCATCCGCTCCATGCGGGGCTCGCAGGTTTGCCTACCCCATGCCTTAGGTGCTTCCATGGCCCCAATAAGACGAACCCGACAGTCAGGCGGGAGAGATAGAGAAAGGGGCTCGCTTGGCATCCTTTACTCTTCCGGTATCGACTGGGCGTGGCCGGTTAAAAGACCACTCCAGTGATAACAGCACGGGCGACAGGAGCTCCATGTAGACAGGGGCACCGCCACCATGTTTGATGTAGCGGAGTACGTGCTAAGGGGTAGGGAAGCGTCTGTAATAGAGAGGAATGCTCCCAGGCAACCCTAGCACGTAATCAGTAGACTGCTAAAAGGCCCATCTTGGACAGTGCCTCTTGTTATGCTTGTAAAGGTTGGTGTGTTTTGGGTCGTTTTTGTATAGACCGGTAGTGACAGTAGTTCCTTAAAAATAGCCCCATGTTTATATAATTTGTTTTACATGATTAATTAATGAGATGTATAGGTGTAGGAGTGCAATTTGTCCACTGGTGACATGAAGTGAAAGTCCGCATATACTGGTATACAGGTAACTAGTATTCGTGTAGTGATTTTTTGCCCTAAGTTGTAATTGAGATACTATCAACCATTGACATGAAGTTAATGTACTGACAAAGTAAATTTTCCGCCTTTTACGTGTTAACAGGCAGTCAAGCACCAATGTTGATGCAGCCTCTGATTAATAGAAATCAATAATAATAATAATGTATTTCTGTCCCGAGGCAGCTTAGATCAATAAACAAGTAAACAATAAACAAAAACACACCATACAGTACAATACAATAAATCCCAATATTGGGTCCTTTGGGCGTTGTGGTTGCGTGCCTCCTATTCGCCCCCCTCTTATGGCGACCTGAAGGAGTCTTCTTAGCACGTTTCTTCAGGGGTTTTGTTTTTTTGGCCCTGGCTGTCCTCTGAGGCTGAGAGAGTGTCACCTGAGAAAGACTGGCCCCACTTCTCCCCTCGGCCTTCCTTTAACCATCTGCCTTTTCTTTTTCCAGGCCTTATTACCCTTGTCCAGATCTGTCACTTTAGCAGCCGCTGACTTGAGACTGGATGCAAGAAGACATCTTTCTTCTCGCTCTCTGCCTGGTCTGAAACACACTGCGGAAATAATCCAGCTTGAACTGCCCTGGCTCAGCACTAGGGAGTCCTGGGAAGTGTACTTTATTGTGGCACCAGAAGTCTCTGACAGAGAAAGCTAAATGATTCACAAAACTACAGTTTCCAGAATCCCTTAGCATTGAGCCAGGGCAGTTAAAGTGGTCTCAAACTGGTTTATTTTTGCTGTGTGTCTTGGACCTCTCTTTCTCTTTCTTTCTTATGTTGTCTAGGTCCTGCCTTGCCTCAAAGGTTTTGAATGGGCCATTTCTGTGCTTATTAACATTCCCAATTCACATTTTACCTCCAGTAAAACATGCAGTGAGTCGAGCTGTAATCCTAAATTTGTTCACCAGGTCCTGTTGGGCCTAGAGCAGTGGTCCCCAAACTCTGCCTTCGAGAAGAGATTGGACTTCAGCTCCCAGAAGCCTCAGCCACGTTGGCCAATAGTCTGGGGAATCTGGGAGCTGAAGTTCCAAATCCCTTAAAGAGCCCACTTTGTGGGACCACTGCTTCGGAGGGACCTCTCAGAAAACATGTTTGGAGTCACGTCGTAAAATAGGAGGTTGTGTGCCTTCATGTCATTTCCAAGTTGTCGCAGGGGTTTTCTTGGCAAGATTTGCTGAAAGGGGTTTGCATTGTCTTCTTCTTCCTCTGAGGCTGAGAGAGTACGACTTGCTCAAAGTCACCGTGGCTGAGTTGGGGGTGTGAACCGAGGGCTCCAAGGTTGTAGTCTGACACTCAATCTGCTGCACCACATTGTCACCTAAATTTGGAGGTAGTTCAAAACATGTCAAGAGCCGAAGGATCCCACACCGGCAGTAAAAGCCATTTATTTCCAAAGCCTGGAAATCAATATGCTGTTGTTTACATTGGGGGCTGTCACCATGCAGGAAAATAATGTCTTCAGTTATATATACAGTGTATTAATAACCGTTAAATAGATTACTATTCAAAATCTAGTTTTCTTTCCTCCTTAAAATGTTCAGAATCCTGTAAACCCCAAAAGGGTACAGAATAGATGGGAATCAATTTTAAAGTAAAAACACCAAATCAATAACGTATTGTTGAAATCCCAAGAGAATTGGTCCTGCTTTAAAACCCATTAAATTCCAAATGGAACAAAAATGTTTATACCACCCAACTAAGTAAGACTGGTCCAGTCTCACTAGTGAGGCCTTGCTGCCACAACGAAGACCTTTCCTCATCGTAGGATGCAGCAAGTTTTGCTAACTTTAAATTAACATTTTCAGCTCAGTCCAGGAAAGCTGCAGTCTTATATTTCCAGTGTGGAATTCATTAAACTCGTACAAGTTTGCTTGGTTAGGACTCTAAGGTGAAATTTGAGCAATACTCACTTTAAGAGCATTTCCCTGTAGCAGGAGTGGGTTACAGTTTTTGGCCTACATCTGGGTTCATTGCTAGACAGGATGGCTAATGGTAAGTTGCAATCCAAAAACATCTCAAAGATCACGGTTGCCCTAATAATAATAATAATAATAATTTCATGGCCGGCATCCATAGTTTTTTGTGGGTTTCTGGGCTATGTGGCTATGTTCTAGAGCTTATTCCTGACGTTTCGCCAGCATCTCTGAAGATGCCAGCCACAGATGCCGGCGAAACATCAGGAATAAACTCTTCTAGAACATGGCCACGTAGCCCAGAAAACCCACAAACAACAACAACAACAATAATAATAATAATTTGTTTCTTTCCTGCCTCTCCTCAAGGCTTATAGAGAAATGCCCTGTAAGGTTGCTGTCCTTTGCATGAACTTGCTTGGGACTCTGTCCCAGTGAATTTGGGGTGCTTTGCCATGCCTATTGCCCTCCAGGTGTGGTGGAGAATCTGACTGGTTAATTCCTGGGAGTCAAGGTACATCACATCTGGAGAGAACTAAGCTGGCACTTTTTGCTTCAGCCTGTCAGCTATGGCATTTAATGTTGTTTTCCTGCTTTGTTTTTGTGCAAGTGGGGCTCAGCAAGGCAGAGTGAAACAGAAAAGAGAAGCACTGGGAAAGGGGAGAAAAGATTCAGGTGTCCTGTTTGCATCTGGTCTTAAGAAGGACTCCATTTGGAAATATTTTAAATAGGATTTCCTGTATAGGGAAAAATCCACAAATGTACAGTAAATACCTGGTCTTAAATATCCAAAAGATACCAGATCCTGTCTGATGCTACAAACTAATCAGGCTCATCCCATGTTAGGACTTGGAAGGAAGATTGTTATGGAAACCTCCTCTCCAAAAGCATGTTTGTGCATGATAAGGCTTCTAATTTTAAGCTGTTCAGAAAGAAAACAAAATCAATTGACTTAGTGGGTCTGCTGTAGTTGGAAGTAACAATTGTTATTAGATTATTCCTTTGTCTATATAGATTCTCTTTTCATAAACACAGCTACAGCTATTCCCCAGGCACCACTTCTTATTCATTGAACTGTTTTCTAGGTTTATTTCTCCCATAAAAGCCATGCTAGAAATTAAATACACATTAAAGCCCAGTTGTAAGCCCAGTTGCTGGCCAATGTAACTATAGTTACTAAAAGGGGGGAGGTAGGGATGGGGGCAGGAATGGGTGAGGCAATAAGCAAAGAAGGAAACCTGCTCACATTTTGGATTATTTAGATTTATTGAGATTGTCTTGATTTAGATTGGTGTGTGGTCCAAACTCATAACTATGATTTATCCTACCTATGTTTAGGAAAACAATCCAGTTTCATAAAGTATTGCTTGGAATATACTTGTTTGCACAAAGCATAGTTAAGACCAGTACTTTGAAATGTTGCTCTTGAAGACTACAGTTCCCATAGTACTTTAGCCTCTGGTAGATATTCTTGGAGCTGTAGTTCAAACAGTAACTTTCTCATTTTGTAATAAAGCTAAACCACGATTTATCCAGTTCTGGAAAACATGGCAAGCTGTCATTAATCCAAAAGATTAGTGAAAGTTTCCAACTTCTCCTTGTGCCTGCACCAATAGAGGAGAACATGAAGCTCACAGTGACTTAACTGGTAGTTGGTAGTTTAACATTCTGTTCAAAGAGCATGTTCATGGAACATATGACTATCATCCATAACGTCTAAGGGAAGCATTCATGCTCAGAGACTGTGTACTACATAATACCAGATTCTTAGGTTGGGAAGATTGTTACCTTTATGTCCTTCTTGTTGTTATTGTAGGACTTCAAGTCATTTCTGACTTAAGGTGACCCAAAATTTGTTCAGAAGGGGTTTGCATTTGCCTTCCTCTGAAGCTGAGAGAGTATGACTTTCCCAAGATCACCCAGTGGCTTTCCATGGCTGAGCAGGGATTCAGATCCTGCTCTCCACAGCTGTGGTCAAATGCTCAAACCACTACGCAATGCTGACTCCCATCTTTCGGTCCTACATGCAGCCTTCAAGGAGATCCCTGCCTGGCTGCTGTTAGATCAGGTGGACACTTGATAGGATCTTTTTTCTTGTCACCTTAACAAATTTATTTTAAAGCTGTTGTTGAACATTGCCTTAACAAATTATTGTCTGTTTTTGTTTGTCCCTCTCATTATTGGTGTTTTCGGAGACATCAGCGTGCATAGAAGAATGGATGGAAAAGTGTAAATAGTAAAACATATGCATATGGAGAATTAAGAACCTGCATGCCACATGGTTTAAATACTACAAACTGAAACTTTTTTCATCTGACTAAAAGCACAGTGTGACTGATGATAGAGGTGGATGCCATACTGTTAGTAATGTACTTATCCTGGCCAAACATGAAAATGGACATTTCAAGCCAATTGAGGACATTAAAGTTCCAGCCTATGATATGCTGCCCTTGGCATTTCTCTCTTAATGTTAAGAACATCAACCAACAATTAGCTGATGTTCAAAAAGATACCTCACTACAGTTGTTTAAGATGCTACCTTTGAAAATTCTAAACCCTAGTCAACCATATGGGCAAATATGGATTTGGTTGGCTATATTCATTCCACTTTGAACTTGCATAGGGCTTTTGCTGAGTTCTCCAAATGTATTTCATTTTTGTTCATTTCTGGTTTCTTTTGTATCTTCTCTGGCTCAGGGTGGGATTACACATCAAACCCATGACAGTAATATATTTTAAAAGGACTGAAAACACTGAAGGATAGCGTAGGATTTATTAATCTGACATTAATTTATCCTTATCTGAAGGCTGGTAATGTAGATTACATCTCCTTTGCTTAACAATTTTCTTTTAAAATAGAGTTGGAAGGACCTCAGAAAACATCTAATCAAACACTCTGTCAATGCAAGGAAATCCATTCTTAAGAACATCCCCATGGCTTCCCATTCACTGCTTAAAACATCTGATGAGGGAGACTTGATCATCTAAGCCTCTCCATGCCATTTTCAGAACTATTACGCTTACTTATACACAGCACTTTAGGTTGAGGATTGGGAGCATCATCGTAGGGCAGGAAATCTTGGCATAAGAGGACAAGAATGGGAGTGGGACTGGGAGTTAAATAAGGGGAATTGCATGTGGGAGTAGGAGGGCCATGGTGGAAAGCATGGGGTTGGCATCCATGACCTAACCTTGGACATTACAAAGCTTATGTTCCAATCTATGTAGTAATATCATCTTGAAAGGGTGCAGAAGTGTGGACCCTGACCATATCCCCATTGGTCTGTGTTCACTCGCCATATCTGCTAAATTCCTAACCTTTGCACCATTCATTTTAAAGCCAGGAGTGAAGTCAACAAGGATACAGGCTTACATGGCTCACATGCCTTCTTAACATTATTTCCACATGGTTTCCAAGAATCCTTTATAGACTTAATCATGGAACTAATTTGGAAATTCACAGGCGGGTTCCAGTATCTTCTTTTACTGTTTTGACTCTGCCTAAGTACCTGTTGCCTATTATTTTAAGACACAAACAAGGTAAAACAAATTACCAAAGGAATGATTTTGAGATACGACTTAACTTGGGTGGTTTATGCCTTTCACTCTCTTCTAATACTGTTTTCTTGCTTTCCTTTATATTATTCAGTATTAAAATTTTATAGAGAAAAAAAAATCCCCAGTCTTACTCACAACTACTTTTTTTTAATTAAAAAACCCTGTCTTTGTATCCATAGAATTTGAGAATCTCATGATTTGTATGTGTGTGAGTAAAATACTTTTAAAAAATTACATTACAGTCATAGAGCCAGTGGAAATACTTTGATCTGGCCGAACTGTTCTGCCGCCTTTGCTCCATCAATGCACTCTTTAACCTTAAGTGCCTGAAAAACCTCTTGACTTCACCTTTTATTTTTGCTTGTATAATATGCAAAGTTCATTAGATACACCTGTATTATTGATGTGCCTTAGGCTACATAGGTGAAGGGTTTTAACTGAATTATAGAGTGTGGGCTATTAATCTACACAGACTCTTAAGCAAGCAATAGGAATGAACAGTACTCAGTTTCTTTTATGTCTTTGCAAACTGTGTTTGAGAGAATGTTCCTTGATGCAAGTGGAACAAATATATTTTTCTAAATATTTAAACGGCATATTGCCATATGGATTGAACTGAAAAGATTAACGTAGATTATTGGAAAGGCAGGCGAGAGACAATGTATTTTTCCATTTGTTTAAAACTGTACATTGTCAATTGCTGCTATCTATTTTCAATTTTAAAAGTATCACGTCTTTAGAAAGTGTCCCCTGGAAAGGCTTAATATAAAATAAATAGTTCCATTTGTCTTAAGTCTTGAAAGTTATATTTATATTTGGAGTACCATCAATCAATTTTAGTATTCCTCTGTAAAACAGCAGTGTTTGTCATAGCTGTAAGACATGAGTGCAAACAAATGCAGAATTTATTTTTCACTCAGTTTGCAAGGTAGAATTTAGCATGAGCAAAATCACACTACACAAACAAAGCATGCTTCCACACTTATTTCCCTGTCTCCTAAAACTAATCACCATATTTATATCTACTATTTAAAGTTAAACTTGTATTATTCGTTATGTTTCTATAGTGGGAATGCTGCTGGGAGAGATAGCATGGTATAGTGGTTTGAATGTTGGACTACAACTTTAGAAATCAGACTTTGAATCCCTACTTAGCCATTGAAACCTAGCGGGGTGACCTTGAGCAAGTAACTTTCCCTGTCTCAGAGGAAGACAAGGGTAAATCCCTTCCAAACAAATCTTGCCAAGAAAACAACAACAAGAGGTCCACTGAGAACCTGCTTATGGTCAAAATCATGAAAAGAGAGCTCGACTCTTCATCAACAGATATTGGCTTGGTTTGACTACACCATAAACCATGGCATTGTGAGAACCCTGTTAGGACAGTGGTACTCAAAACCTTTTATCCCTGGAACACCCCCCCCCCCTTTTACATCTATATGCAGATGTCACTGCCCCTTCCCCCAACAAATTATATGAATAAAAATATTTTGTTTTATTTAGCATGCATAGTTCATTTGCACATTCATATATGTTCATATTTTAACATTTTATAAGGAAATAACATTTAAATTTAAACAAGTTGATATAAATAAATTCAGTATTTAAATCAATGCATGTGTAAATTTTATATATAAAATAGTTTGGGAGGAGGAGGAAGAATCGGGATCAGTACCTCCAAGTCTTGAGCCCCTCTAGAGCAACTCTCATGTCCATCCCACCATGGCTACCAACCCACCATTTGAAAATTACTGGGTTAAGAGTAGCATGCTGATACTGCCCCATGTCTCCCATTTGCAAATTTTATTTTTGGTTTGTTTGTGGATTCAGTCGGGAAGGAAACAAACCAGAGCAGCAGCTGTACTCAGGTTCACATGACATGATAAATGAAGTTCCTCTGATTTGTAGGGCCTTCAATAGAAACAGTTAGAAAAAGGGAGTCATAGAATATTAAGCAGTAGCAATAGGAAAATCACACAACAACAGGTTTTAACATTAAAAAGAATGAGAAGTGTCCAGGTTATAAAGAAGCTTTTTGGTTGTTTATGACGGATGCCTTTTACTGTATAGTGAGCCCCGGGTCCAATACTTGAAACTATCAAGTCCTATACGTTGATGTAACCAAAATAAAGTGTATATTGGATAAGAGCAGTCACAATCTTAAGTACTAGGCTGAGAACACATTCAGACATAAAGTTTAGAATAGATCAACATGGAAAATACTGAACTCTATTATTACAAGCAGTGATACCTCCCCCCCCCATGTATGCTCCTCTCATGAAAAAACCTCCTATTAAGTGTAGGTGTACATCTTGGATCTGAGCACTGTATATGCCAACATAAGCAGAGGCACTCTTTTCCAATGCTGTAGGTTATTTTAGATAAGATTTTCATGTTGTGCATTTCATGGCATGAAGAAAACCTTACCTTAGAAAGCATTTCACTCAGTTCAAAAGAGCTTTATCCTATAATTTCCGAAAGTTTTGATTTTTTTTCTAAATAAAGAGGAAAGTACTTTTAGCCTATATTTTCCCTCCCACCCCTCCAGCCTTCATATCTCCAATCAAAAGCCATAATTATATCTTGTAAATAATACCATGTACGTGTGAAGATATTCTTACAGAAGACTGTATTTTAAAGAGTTACAGGATTTATTAGTTTTGTAACTCTTGCAACCAAAGAGGTTTAGACAATAAGCAGCTTTTTGATGATATAGTATATTGTTGTAGGGAATGGGCCTAACACTATTTTTCTAACTGTTGAATTAATTTCAACTAATACTTGTTCTGAAGACATCTGAAGGGCCATTTCAAATTTAAAGTTCTATATTTTAGTCAGCAGACTTTGTTATAAATTATGAAATGCTGAATTCTGCTTTTCACTTCATTTTAGCTTGCAGTTATGTCGTACTCTTTGTGAAAATACGACCTTTAGAGGTAAGTAGTTGAATTTGGGATTTGAAAAATATTGTGTTGAAGGGAAAGTGTGAAACTGAACATTTCTCTTTAGCTTTTCTCTCACACAGAATCCTAAGGGTGAAGTATTGGTTTAAAATGTCTGTTGAAGGTACAATCGTATACATGGGTACCTGGAAATAAGCACCACTGAACACAGTAGATTTAATTCTGAGTACATATGTGTAGAATTGTGCTCCTGATGCATAGTATACATCAATTTAGTTGTTAGATCAGATCTCTTGTGAAAGAGCACAGGCCTTTGGGAAGCTCACTCATACAAATCTCATTGCATAGGGACTCTGCAAAACCATGGTACTGTGGTACCTCTAGGTTGGAGATTTCATTTTTTGTAAACATTTGGTCTTTAGATACTTTGAAACATAGTTGTTTTCTGTCTTTCAGTAAGCTATAATTTAGAAATAATTAGAAATATTTGTTCATTTAATTTATAAAATGAAATATTGTCATGAAATCATATAGAGATCCTTTTAACCATAGTCAGCAGTTACATTTTACAGTATATATTTTTTTTCTAATATGCTACAGGTATCCAGCAGGCTTTGTATGAGCTTGCGTATCATGTTGTGAAGGGAAACCTAAAGCATGATCAAGCGTCTAATGTTCTCAATGATGTTATAGTAAGTATATAATTGTGTCTCTGCTATACATAGTAAGTACAGTACTTATTTCTTGCTTAGCCAGCTGGAGGAGACTGTCCAAGTGTTTGTCCTTTCAACTGTTAAAAAGCTGCTTTTAATTTAGCAGTGAAACCAAACAAGTTTAGAGAATGGTGTTCTCATAATTCTGCTTCTGATGCACTGTGAAGGAATAGTCTGAGTAGGAGGGTTGCTTGAATATCTATTAAGTTTAGCTTGTTAAACCAGAACCTGTTTCTTACTCATGTATCTTTTGGTGTAATTATAAAATTTTAGCATGGAGAACCAGAAACACTGCCCTGGTCCTTGAATGGTCACAGTTCTCAGTCTAGATTCAGTCTAAAGCATTGAAGTCATAATTCACTTGGAAGTCAGCATTTCTGAAGTGCCATTGATTTCTAAGGAGTAGAGTTAATCAAACGTTTGTGCTTTTAATTTTGCCACTGAAGTCACTGAGATGTCATAGTGCCTCATTTAACCAGTGTCACACCCTAAATGGTGTTCTTTGGGGGATAGGTCTGGCTTTGAAGGTAAAAGATATTTTCTGGCAGGATACAGACCGCTCCTTTGGGGCAGCCTGCACCCGCCCCTTTCCTCGACAGATCGGGGCCACAGCAGCAGCCCTGGAGGCCCTGATCCGCCACTTTTTTAGGCCTGGAAAGGGGTGTCCTTAGGGCAGGGGTAGGCAATCTTTTTGAGCT
>NC_056528.1:37410327-37412451 GCF_019175285.1 Sceloporus undulatus | reverse complement strand
CTTCTCTCTTTGTAAGAAGGCACCTGCAGGCAAGCTTTGTCTCCAGACTCACCACTAGGCTGTGGTACCGAAGGAAGCCTCTCTGTGGCACTAGGACCTGGTTGAACCTCCTCCTCTGGGACTGGAGGATCACAGCTGGGACCTGGCAGGGCAGGAACAGCACCTGGCATTGCCTCAATCAGCCCTTGCTCTGGAGGAGGCTCATCCTCCTCCTCATCCTCCGAGAGCTGATCTTGGCTGGCCATGACACCTGCTGTGTTCATGACACATTGCCCAACAGAGCTCCACACATGCTTGGGCCCTTGTAGTGAGAGCAACAGAGCTTCCAATATCACATTCCCCTTACCCTCCATAAAATTATATTCTCCAACTGTCCCAATTTGGTACGGGCCCCCAGAAATTAATCATCTGTTTTTAACATGTTCTGGTTTCTCTGTTCTCCTCACACTTTCCATTTTAGTCCTCAGCTTACTTCAGTGAGTACAATTTGAGGTTGAGTCTGCACAAGAAGGAATACTCTGGGAGCAGCTCAAAGTATCCTGTCCCCAAAACTGTCCCAACATCCTCCCATTATCTTGGGCACTCTGTTGCAACACCAGGCAGCTGTTCACATGCATTTCTCACTGTGCTGCCCAGTGCTGCCACAAGTCACTCATTCTGTGGTCAGAATGAGGCACCCAGCATTGACCATATGGCTGGGGTGTTTGGAGGTGCTTTGATTGTGAGTTCCTGCATGGCAGGGGAGTTGGACTGGATGGCCCTTGGGGTCTCTTACAACTCTATGATTCTATTTCTTACAACAAGAAATAGGAAGAGCAAGATACTTCCCCCTCCACTCCTCTGCTATCACTGAGTTAACTGAGTGCAAATGACTTTTGCACTTTGAACTCATTTTGCAGCAATTCAAGTGAGCCAAAGATAGAGGCTGAAAGAGAAAGGAGGAGAGAGAAACTGGGATGTTTTTAAAACTGCTGAAAAAGTGGGACAAGAGAGGATCAATCAGGACTGTCACAGCCAAAACAGAACAGTTCGGAGGGTACTATATCAAGTGGCTTCTCTCAGTGACAAATTGGTGGGAGGGAGCTGAAAGTATCTATCAGTATGATTAAGAAACCAAGGTTTGAAACATTCTTATTCCCAAATCTCAACAATTAAATTTAGCAAAGAAACAGCAAATGTGAGGTCGCTAAGAACTACCTTCAAGCAAAATCTGACCTACTTGTTGACAAAAACAAAAGGAGGCTGCTCATTCTGCAAACCAATGTTGGCCACATTTCTCACATCACCATTGTGCCAAAGGCACATCACGGATCACACTTTTGGGTGAGAGAGGAGTGAATATGGTTGTGACAATTTTTTTAAAATAATAATGAGGTGGCATTTTAAAAATAGGGATGTGACCATTTGTACAAACAAACAAATCAAAACCAAGCAAGAACAATGGGGAAAAAAGGACAGAATCTTACCACCATGCCTGACTAAATTCAATGTTAGATCATGGCAACAGAACATGGGGAGGAATTTTCTCCCACTATAATTTTGGTTTTGACCCCCGCTTTGTGCAAGGCAGTACATATGACCACAACTGAAGATGAAAAAAATTGAAGAAAGAAGACTTACACTGTGATGTTAAAGAAAAACACCCTTGGTTATGTCTTTTTCTCCTCCAACAATAGGCAGAGGAGCAGACAGGCTTGCTTTACATTAGGGGTGAAGGAATTCATGTCATATTGAAATAGTAAAATGAGCCATTACATACCATGAGGTCTTTCCAAAAATCTGATGAATTACAACACTAGCATCCCTCTCCACACAACCCTGGCATTCTATAGATATAGGTATAATCAGCGTAGTGTAGAATTGTTCAACCAGGAACTTTATTGCACACTTTTTCTCCCCATTATGGGAACTGGAAGGGGACTCTCAGGGCCATGCGTGACCTGCAAAACCCCAGATTTTATCGCACAGCGAACAGTCCTCAAAAGGGCCCCGTTCCGTTCTCCAGCGCCAAGCCATCCCTGTTCAGTAGAGAAGCCAAGTTTTAGAACTACTGATCTAATTGAAAACAATGTCCTATGATCCTAAACCCTCTTTATTAGCCATCCCATGGTCTTCATTTCATTT
>NC_056528.1:37388273-37410302 GCF_019175285.1 Sceloporus undulatus | reverse complement strand
AAAAGCCCCAGTCAGTAGATATGGAAAATCAGCTAAACAATCTGAATTCTTGCCAAAATATCACTGAATGGGACAGTGCAAGAAAAACAATAATACTCTATATAGCAAAGCCAGATCTATATTGCTAACGGGGGGAGAAAAAGAGCTGCACAGGCAGCCCTAAAAAACACATGAACACAGTTTTGTTGAGAGAATAAATCATACACTTTGAATTGCACAGTTTTTGGGGTCACAGCAAAAAAAAAAATGACCATTCCCCAGATTTTGAACCACTAAAAAATACTGAAGGTTGCCAGAATCAAAACCCTGTGAAGCTGTTCCTTCTTTGTTGAGTGGAGATGGACTCCAAAATAGCCAAACAACAGCTGATAGAATAGTTGGATGACAATATGGGGTTGCTGAGGTTCATGGTAACTCACCACTACTCACACCTACCAATTTCATCTATAGAATTAAAAGGTATTTGAGTTATACCTTCCAAGCATATCACAGATATAACACTGGGACGCATACAATCAGAGTGTTGACAAGATGGCAATAGGTATTAATGAGGAAGAAATGTACAAACTAAAAGAGCTCACAGTTGCTCATCCCTGAAGTCTAATGAGAAGGCAAAGACTCCATCCCATCTTCTTATCATCTCCCCGCTGAGGTAATTAAATGCAAACTAATTCCTTGTACATACTCACAACTCCAGGCTTTAATCACCCCAGCCCATGTTGCCACAGTAATGAAAACATAACAGTAGGGAAACAATCACGCATCACCTCGTTCTCCCATTACAAAACCGCCATAGTGCCACTCGGTATCAGGCATTCCTATCATTCTTCCATGCATACCCATCCATGACTCCTGCCGGCCTCCCTGTTATCTGTCCTATGTAATGCATACATACTATTTTTTTGCCACCATTGCAACAATGTGCTCTTTGCTGCTACCATTCACCCTCTGACTCAAACACCCCACACACTCACATGTGCTCATAATCTGCCCACCTCATTCACATACACATGTGGTGCACCAACCCTTCCTTTGGCTTAAAAAAAAAACACACAATGGTTTGCTTTTACTCCATTCCCCATATTTATTGGGAGACTTGACTTAACCACTTCTCGAAGGGGTGGTCGGGACCCTCAAAACAAAACCGCGGCCCGACCTCCGCCTTTGAGAGGCAAAAAGGAGCTGCAAAAAATGGCTCCTTTCGCAGCTTCGAAAGGGCATGATAGCCATGTGGCTTCCTAGGCACGGCATCATATGGACATGGTGCCCTGGGGGCAGAGTTCCAGTGTGTTGTCATCTATCCGACGCCCAAATCTCCCCCAGGAGCACGCCAAACTTTCAGGCCAGTCCTGTGCAGGCCTTTGCTTTGTTTTTAATTTGTTTTCTGACTGAATGGTAATTTGTGGCATGCTGGCAACCTGCCATGGTAGGGCATTCATGCAGTTACAGCAAATCAATATAAAAACAAAATTCACGGGATTACAGTAAAAGCAGCATTTGTTTCTTATTTGGCCAAAACCAAAATGTCCTCTTTGCAACAGACAACCAGAAGTGTTGGGATAAGGAAGGTGAAGAAGAGAACCATAGCCCACTCACACCACAGGACACACTGCAAGATCCAACTCAGGGTTAATGAAATTCATTTCTTCCGCCCAGACAGTTCAAACCACTAAGCAATATTCGCAGCCAAAAGGGCCTTTTTCCCATCAACTGGCAAGCCACAGCATTTACATTTCGCCCAACAACACAAATTTTCGTCACAACCACAGAAAAAACCTTCGTATCCACACGGAACCAGTTTTTTTTTCCAATCTAACATTTTTTTCAGTCAATCAACCAAATTTCGTAACGCGATCAATAGCTATCCTAACAATTACTGCAGCAATTCGAATTGCCAGTAACGAACAATCTTGCCAGAAGCCAATACCGACAGCAAAGAAATAACATTAAAAAGGAGACTGTTAAAAAGGGGAAATATATTCCCAATCAATGTATAGTCCCTGCACAATCAAACAACATGCAACAACACAATCACAACCCTGGATAAGAAACTACACGAACCACCAATTAACTAAGGCAACAATCTCTGGTGTATGAACCCCCCAATTTCACAACTATTGTAACTAATATAAAAAAAAAAAAAAACATTTTAAAAAGACTAAAAATAAAATCAATTAATCAAACTATCCCTCCAAATTCAAGCAGTTAAAAACTAGCATCATCTCTATTCAACCTCATCCACAATTTCAATTCCTACTTCAAAACAACCCAAAAGAAAACCTGGTCCACACATTGCATGAGTTCGTTTTTTAATTATTATTAAAATGTCACCAGCCCTTAATTTCCCCAGGGCCATCTCAGTTCAAATTCCCTGCCAATCAGGAATCCAGTGCTGAAGTACCCCTGGAAGGCAGGTATCCACTGCAGCTCAAACATCTCCAGTTAAAAAAGTCCCACCGCCATTTGAGGGAGACACCCTTCCCACTATCAAACAGCTTTCAAATTTTCCATGAAGAATGCAATTTTTATGCTGCTGCTTGTTTTCTGTAAGCTTCTAGGTGCTGTTTAGCAGAGAAAGGCTTAGGCACATTTTTTATAAATAAACAAATATTTAATATAAACTCCTCATGGTTTAACAAAAGCAAAATCCAAGAGAGAGAGAGAGACCATACAAAACTCAAAGGAATTCTGTAAAACATTACAACAGTCATCCAAAGGCAGAGATCAGGACACTTGCTTAAAAACTGCACAACTCACACGGGCAAACTCCAAGGTTAAACCCACTGTATTCAACAAAATTGAAACATGCTTCCAGCCATTGGATGTACAGGAAACTACTAAATTGGACTACAACTCTCAACATCAACGACCAAAAGGAACAATGGGATCATAGAATCAATAAGAACTTTATTGTGTGGAAGAACCTCCAAGGGCTTTCCATCCAACCAACCACCGCCATTCAGGATATACAAATCAAAGTATTCCTAGACAGATGCCATCCAGGCTCTGCTAGAAACCTCCAAATAAGAGACTCCAACCACTCTCCCGAGGCAGGCCTGCCACAATCTAAATAGCTTCACTGTTAGCAGTTCTTGCTAAATGTTGATATGGGCAAGGAATTTCTTAGTTTCCTTAAGGGCAGGTAAATACTATATTTCCCTAAGGGCAAGCAATTCCCAATGAATCTCTATGGGCAAGAAACCTCAATTATTTCCTATGGGCAAGCAATTTCTTATGTTTCCATACGGGTAGGTAAATACTATGTTTCCCTAAGGGCAAGCAATCCTTAATGATTCTCTCTTGGCAAGTAATCCTCATTTTCCATGGCAAGCAATCTCCAAGGATTCTCTATGGGCCGCCATTTATTTCCTAAGGGCAAGCAATCTCCATTATTTCCATATGGGCAAGCCCAATCTCCAATGATTGCTCTATGGGCAAGCAAATCTTCCATTGATTTTCCTATGGGCACAAGCATCTCCAATGATTCTCTAAGGGGAAGCAATCTGCGTTTATTTCCTATGGGTTTAGGTTAGGTTGTTAGGATTAGGATTAGGGTTATTAGGAATTAGGTTATTAGGATTTAGGATTTGAAATTCTTATTTATTAGGATTCAGGATTAAGATTAGGCATTAGGGCCCATGATTCAGTGTGAGGAATGAGGATTAGAATCTAGGATTAGGGATAGGATTAGCAATCTCCCATTATTTCCTATGGCAAGCAATCTCCAATGCATCTTAGCTCGATGGGGCAAGCAATCTCCATTATTTCCTATGGGCAAGCAATCTCCCATTATTTCCTATGGGGCAACAGCAAGCTCCATTCATTTCCTATGGGCAGACGGCAAATCTCCAATTATTTCCTATTGGCAACGCAATCTCCAATGAATCATCTTATGGCAATCAAGCGTCCAGATTATTCGCTATGGACACAGCAAATCTCCATTATTTTCTTATGGGCCAAGCACTCTTCCAATTGATTCTCTAAGGGCAAGCAAACAATCTCCATTATGTTCCTATGGGGCAGAGCAAATCTCCAATGATTCTCTAAGGGCAAGCAAATCTCCTTTATTTCCTATGGGGCAAGCAATTCTCCAAGATTCTCTAAGGGGAAGCCAATCTCTGTGTTAATTTCCTATGGGTAGGTTCAGGTTTAGGATTAGGATTAGGTTCGGATTAGGAATTAGTATTTGGATTAAGATTAATTAGGATTAAGGATTAGGATTCTATTAGGATTCTTAGTGGCCATGATTAGTGTTAGGATTAGGATCTAGGATTGATGATCTAGGGATAGGATTACAATCATCCATTATTTCCTATGGCAAGAATCTCAATGCAATTCTATGGCAGGATCTCCATTTATTCCTATGGGGCAAGCAATCTCCATTATTTCCTATGGGCAAGCAATCTCCAATGAATCTCTATGGCAAGCAATCTCCATTATTTCCTATGGCAAGCAATCTCCCATTATTCCTATTGGCAAGCAAGCTCCATTATTTCATATGGGCAAGCAATCTCCATTATTTCCTATGGGCAAGCATCTCCAATAATCTCTATGGGCAAGCAAGCTCCATTATTTCCATATGGACAAGCAAATCTCCATTATTTCCTATGGGCAAGCAATCTCCAATGATTCTCTATGGGCAAGCAATCTCCATTATTTCCTATGGGTAAGCAATCTCCAATGATCTCTAAGGGGAAGCAAGCTCGGTAATTTCCTCTGGTTACGGGTTAAGGGTTAGAATTACGATTAGGGTTAGGATTAGGATAGGATTCGGATTTGGCTTAAGATACGATTGAGATTAGGGCCATGATTTGTTAGGATTAGACGTAGGATTAGGCTTAGGGATAGGATTAGCAATCTCCCATTATTTCCTATGGGCAAGCAATCTCCAATGAATCACTATGGGCAAGCAATCTCCATTATTTCCTATGGGCAAGCAATCTCCCCATTATCCTATGGCGCAATCCCATTATTCCTATGGTCAACAATTCCAATGAATCTCTAAGGCAACATCTCCATTATTTCCTATGGGCCAGGAATCTCCAATGCATCTCTATGGCAAGCATCTCCATTATTTCCTATGGGCAAGCATCTCCATTCAATTCCTATGGGCAAGCAATCTCCAGTGATTCTCTATGGGCAAGCAATCTCCATATATTCCTATGGGCAAGCCAATCTCCAATGATTGCTCTAAGGGGAAGCAAATCTCGGTATTTCGTCAGGGTTAGGGTTTAGGGTTAGGCATTAGGATTAGGGTTAGGATTAGGATTAGGATTGGATTAATATAGGATTAGATTGAGGCCATGATTAGGGTTAGGATTGAGATTAGGATTAGGATTAGGGATAGATTAGCAATCTCCATTATTCCTATGGCAGCAATCTCCAATGAATCCTATGGCAAGCAATCTCCATTATTTCCTATGGGCAAGCAATCCCATTATTTCCTATGGCAGCAATCTCCATTATTTCCAATGGCAGCAATCTCCAATGATTCTCTATGGGCAAGCAATCTCCATTATTTCCTATGGGCAAGCAATCTCCATTATTTCCTATGGGCAAGCAATCTCCTTATTTCCTAGGGCAAAGCAATCTCCAATGATTCTCTATGGGAAGCAATCTCCATTATTTCCTGGCTAAGCAAATTCTTATGTTTTCCACTATGGCAGGTATCTATACTATGTTTCCCAAGAGCAGGAAACTGTAATGATTCTTCTTGGGCAAGCACTCCATTATTCCTATGGGCAAGCAACCAATGATTCTCTATGGGCAAGCAATCGCCATTATTTCCTAAGGCCAAGCAATTCCCATTATTTCCTATGGGCAACAATCTCCATTATTCCTAGGCAAGCAATCTCCATTATTTCCTATGGGCAAGCAATCTCCATATTTCCTATGGGCAACAATCTCCATTAATTTCCTATGGGCAAGCAATCTCCAATGATTCTCTATGGCAAGCAATCTCCATTATTTCCTAGGGCAAGCAATCCATTATTTTCCTAGGGCAAGCAATCTCCCCCTCAAGGATTCTCTATGGGCAACATCTCCATATTTCCTATGGGCAAGCAATCTCCATTCTTCCTATGGGCAAGCAATCTCCATGATTCTCTAAGCAAGCAGTCTCCTTTATTTACTATGGGCAAGCAATCTCCAATGCATTCTCTAAGGGGAAGCAATCTCGGTTCTATTTCCTCTGGGTGAGGGTTAGGGTTAGAGTAGGATTAGGGTTAGATTAGGATTCAGGATTAGGATTGTGGATTAGATTAGGATTAGGATTATGGATTAGGAAGGGCCCATGATAGTGCTTAGGATTAGGATTAGGATTAGGATTAGGGATAGGATTGCAATCTCCATTATTTCCTATGGGCAAGCAATCTCCATGAATCACATGGGCAGCATCTCCATTATTTCCTATGGGCAAGCAATCTCCATTATTTTCCTACGGCAAGCATCTCCCATTATTTCCATGGGCAAGCAATCTCCATTATTTCCTCATGGCAAGCAATCTCCATTATGTCCTATGGGCAAGCAATCTCCAATGATTCTTCCTCTATGGGCAAGCAATCTCCATTATTTCCTATGGGCAAGCACCTTATTCTAGGGGCAACAATCTCAAGATTCTCTATGGGCAAGCAATCCTTATTTCCATGGGCAAGCAATTTCTTATGTTTCCCTATGGGCAGGTTACATTACTATTTTCCTCCCAAAGAGCACGAAATCGTAATGATTCTCTATTGGGCAAGCAATCTCCATTATATCCTATGGGCAAGCAATCTCCAATGATTCTCTATGGGCACAGCAATCTCCATTTTTTTCTTATGGCAAGCAATCTCCATTATTTTCCTATGGGCAAGCAAGCTCCATTATTTCCTATGGGCAAGCAATCTCCATTTACAGTGGTTACCCCGGGATACGAAAGCACCGCCTTATGAAATTTCCGGGCTACGAAAAAATCCCATAGGAAAAAACTGTTCGCGGGTTCCGTTTTTTTTTCGGCTTACGAAAAAGAATTTTTGGTGCTTTTCGGCGCTTTTTCGCACGAAACGCGGCTTTCCAGCGCTAGCGCCTATGCCTTTTTCGGGTTACGAAAAAAACGGTTACGAACGCCGCGGCGGGAACGAATTAATTTCGTAACCCGAGGCACCACTGTATTTTCCTATGGGCAAGCAATCTCCAATGATTTCCTATGGGCAAGCAATCTTCATTTATTTCCTCTGGCCAACAATTTCTTAGGTTTCCCTATGGGCAGGTAAATACTATGTTTCCCAAAGGGCAAGTAATGTCCCAATGAATCTCTATCAGCAAGCAATCTCCATTATTTTCCTATGGGCAAGCAATCTCCATTATTTCCTATGGGCAAGCAATTCCCAATGAATCTCTATGGGCAAGCAATCTCCATTATTTCCTATGGCCAGGGAATCTCCAATGAATCTCTATGGGCAAGCAATCTCCATTATTTCCTATGGGCAAGCAATCTCCATTATTTCCTATGGGCAAGCAATCTCCAGTGATTCTCATTGGCAAGCAATCTGCATTATTTCCTATGGGCAAGCATCTCCAATGATTCTCTAAGGGGGAAGCAATCTCGGTTATTTCGTATGGGTTAGGTTAGGGTTAGGATAGGATTAGGTTAGGATTAGGATTAGGATTTGGATAATATAGGATTAGGATTAGGGCCATGATTAGGGTTAGGATTAGGATTAGGATTAGGATTAGGGATAGGATTGCCAATCTCCATTATTTCCTATGGGCAAGCAATCTCCAATGAATCTCTATGGGCAAGCAATCTCCATTATTCCTATGGCAAGCAATCTCCATTATTTCCTATGGGCAAGCAATCTCCATTATTTCCTGGGCAAGCAATCTCCAATGATCTCTATGGGCAAGCAATCTCCATTATTTCCTATGGGCAGCAAATCTCCTTATTTTCCTATGGGCAAGCCAATCTCCATTATTTCCTAGGGCAAGCAATCTCCAATGATTCTCTAGGGCAAGCATCTCCATTATTTCCTATGGCAAGCAATTTCTTATGTTTCCCTATGGGCAGGTACATACTAGTTTCCAAAGAGCAGGAAATCTTAATGATTCTCTTTGGGCAAGCAATTCTCCATTATATCCTATGGGCAAGCAATCTCCAATGTTCTCTATGGGCAAGCAATCGCCATTATTTCCTAAGGCAAGCAATCTCCATTCATTTCCTATGGCAAGCAATCTCCACTGATTCTCTATGGGCAAACAATCTCCATTATTTTCCTATGGGCAAGCAATCTCCAATGATTCTCTAAGGGGAAGCAATCTCGTTTATTTCCTATGGGTTAGGGTTAGGGTAGGATAGGATTAGGGTAGGATTAGGATTAGGATTAGGATTTGGATTAGATTAGATTAAGCTTAGGATTAGGGCCATGATTAGTGTTCGGATGAGGATTAGGATTTAGGATTAGGGATAGATTAGCAACTCTCCATTATTTCCATGGGCAAGCAATCTCCATGATCTCTATGGGCAAGCAATCTCCATATTTCCTAGGGCAAGCAATCTCCATATTTCCTATGGCAAGCAACTCCATTTTCCTATGGGCAAGCAATCTCCATTATTTCCTATGGGCAAGCAATCTCCAATGAATTCTATGGGCAAGCAAGCTCCATTATTCTATGGACCAGCAATCTCCATTATTTCCTATGGGCAAGCAATCTCCAATGATTCTCTAAGGGCAAGCAATCTCCATTATTTCCTATGGGCAAGCAATCTCCAATGATTCTCTAAGGGCAAGCATCTCCTTTATTCCTATGGGCAAGCAATCTCCAATGATTCTCTAAGTGGGAAGCAACTCTCGGTTATTTCCTATGGTTAGGGTTAGGGTTAGGATTAGGATTAGGGTTTAGGATTAGGATTAGGATTGGATTAAGATTAGGATTAGGATTAGGATTACGGATTAGGGCCATGATTAGTGTTTAGGAATTAGGATTAGGATTAGATTAGGGATAGGATTAGCAATCTCATTCAATTTCTATGGGCAAGCAATCTCGCAATGAATCTCTATGGCAAGAATCTCCATTATTTCCTATGGCACAAGCAATCTCCATTCATTTCCTATGGGCAAGCAATCTCCAATGAATCATCTATGGGCAAGCAATCTCCATTATTTCCTATGGCAAGCAATCTCATTATGTTCCTATTGAGCAAGCACTCCCTATTTCCTATGGGCAAGCAATCTCCATTCATTTCCTATGGGCAAGCAATCTCCAATGAATCTCTATGGGCAAGCAACGCTCCATTATTTCCTATGGCAACAAGCAATCCATTATTTCCTATGGGCAAGCAATCTCCAATGATTCCTATGGGCAAGCAATCTCCATTATTTTCCTATGGGTAAGCAATCTCCAATGATTCTCTAAGGGGAAGCAATCTCGGTTATTTCCTCTGGGTTAGGGTTTAGGGTTAGGATTACGATTAGGGTTTAGGATTAGGATTAGGATTAGGATTTGGATTAAATTAGGATTAGGATTAGGGCCATGATTAGTGTTAGGATTAGGATTAGGATTAGGATTCGAGGGATAGGAATTAGCAATCTCCATTATTTCCGAGGGCAGCATCTCCAATGATCACTATGGGCAAGCAATCTCCATTATTTCCTATGGGGCAAGCAATCTCCATTATTTCCTATGGGCAAGCCATCTCCATTATTTTCTTATGGGCAGCAATCTCCATATTTCCTATGGGCAAGCAATCTCCATTATTTCCTATGGGCAAGCAAATCTCCATTATTTCCTATGGGCAAGCCAATCTCCAATGATCTCTATGGGCAAGCAATCTCCATTATTCCTATGGGCAAGCAATTCTCCTATGTCCTATGGGCAAGCAATCTCCAAGGATTCTCTATGGGCAAGCAATCTCCTTATTCCTATGGGCAAGCAATTTTCTTATGTTTCCCTATGGGCAGTACATACGATGTTTCCCAAAGAGCACGAAATCGGATATGCTCTTTGGGCAAGCAATCTCCATTATATCCTATGGGCAAGCAATCTCCAATGAATCTCTATGGGCAAGCACTCTCCATTATTT
The DNA here is from genome assembly GCF_019175285.1 of Sceloporus undulatus. Taxonomy (NCBI): domain Eukaryota; kingdom Metazoa; phylum Chordata; class Lepidosauria; order Squamata; family Phrynosomatidae; genus Sceloporus; species Sceloporus undulatus. The sequence goes on along the minus strand of NC_056528.1, from coordinate 37,400,245 downwards.
TTCTATGGGCAAGCAATCTCCATTATTTCCATATGGGCAAGCAAGACTCCATTATTTCCTATGGGCAAGCAATCTCCATTACAGTGGTACCCCGGGATACGAAAGCACCGCCTTATGAAATTTCCGGATACGAAAAAAATCCCATAGGAAAAAAACTGTTCCGGGTTCCGTTTTTTTTTTTCCGGCTTACGAAAAGAATTTTTGGTGCTTTTCGGCGCTTTTCGCACGAAACGCGGCTTTCCAGCGCTACGCCTATGCCTTTTTCGGGTACGAAAAAAATCGGGTTACGAACGCCGCCCAGCGAACGACTTATATTTCGTAACCCGAGGCACCACTGTATTTCCTATGGGCAAGCAATCTCCAATGATTCTCTATGGGCAAGCAATCTTCATTATTTCCTCATGGCCAAACATTTCTTAGGTTTCCCTATGGGCAGGTAATAATACTATGTTTCCCAAAGGGCAAGTAATGTCCAATGAATCTCTATCAGCAAGCAATCTCCATTATTCCTATGGGCAAGCAATCCCATTATTTCCTATGGGCAAGCAATTCCCAATGAATCTCTATGGGCAAGCAATCTCCATTATTCCTATGGCCAGGAATCTCCAATGAATCTCTATGTGGCAAGCAATCTCCATATTTCCTATGGGCAAGCAATCTCCAGTGCATTCTCATGGCAAGCAATCTCCATTATTCCTATGGGCAAGCAATCTCCATGCATTCTCTAAGGGAAAGCAATCTCGGTTATTTCGTATGGGTTAGGTTAGGGTTAGATTAGATTAGTGGTTAGGATTAGGATTAGGATTTGGATTAATATTATGATTAGGATTAGGGCCATGATTAGGTTAGGATTAGGATTAGGATTAGGATTAGGGATAGGATTACAATCTCCATTATTTCCTATGGCAAGCAATCTCCATGACCTATGGGCAAGCAATCTCCATTATTTCCTATGGGCAAGCAATCTCCATTATTTCCTATGGGCAAGCAACTCCATTATTTCCTATGGGCAAGCAAATCTCCAATGATTCTCTATGGGCAAGCAACTCATTATTTCCTATGGGCAAGCAATCTCCATTATTTTCCTATGGGCAAGCAATCTCCATTATTTCCATAGGGCAAGCAATCTCCAATGATTCTCTATGGGCAACAATCTCTCATTATTTCCTATGGCTAAGCAATTTTCCTTATGTTTCCCTATGGGCAGGTACATACTATGTTTCCCAAAGAGCAGAATCTGTAATGATTCTCTTTGGGCAAGCAATCTCCATTATATCCTATGGGCAAGCAATCTCCAAGATTCTCTATGGCAAAGCAATCTCCATTATTTCCTATGGGCAAGCAATCTCCAATGAATCTCTATGGCAATCATCTCCATTATTTCCTATGGGCAAGCAATCTCCATTATTTCCTATGGCAAGCAAGCTCCATTATTCCTATGGGCAAAGCAATCTCCATTATTTCCTATGGGCAAGCAATCTCCAATGAATCTCTATGGGCAAGCAAGCTCCATTATTTCCTATGGACAAGCAATCTCCATTATTCCTATGGGCAAGCAATCTCCAATGATTCTCTATGGGCAAGCAATCTCCATTATTTCCTATGGGCAAGCGCAATCTCCATTATTTCCTATGGGCAAGCAACTCCAATGATTCTCTGATGGCAACAATCTCCTTATTTCCTATGGGCAAGCAATCTCCAATGATTCTCTAAGGGGAAGCAATCTCCGTTATTTCCTATGGGTTAGGGTTAGGGTTAGGATTAGGATTAGGGTTAGGATTAGGATAGATAGGATTTGGATTAAGATTAGGATTAGGATTAGGATTAGGGCCATGATTGTGTTAGATTATGATTAGGATAGGGATAGGATTAGCAATCTCCATTCATTTCCTATGGGCAAGCAATCTCCAATGAATCTCTATGGGCAAGCAATCTCCATTATTTCCTATGGGCAGCAATCTCCATTATTTCCTATGGGCAAGCAATCTTCCATTATTTCCTATGGGCAGCAAGCAATCTCCATTATTTCCTATGGCAAGCAATCTCCATTTATTTTCTATGGGCAAGCAATCTCCAATGATTCTCTATGGGCAAGCAATCTCCATTATTTCCATATGGGCAAGCACAATCTCCAAGGATTTCTCTATGGGCAAGCAATCTCCATTATTTCCCTAATGGGCAGCATTTTCTTATGTTTCCCTATGGCAGGTACATACTATGTTTCCCAAGAGCACGAATCTGTAATGATTCTCTTTGGGCAAGCACATCTCCATTCATATCCTATGGCAAGCAATCCCAATGAATCTCTAGGGCAAAGCAATTCTCCTATTTTCTATGGGCAAGCATCTCCATTTTCCTATGGGCCAAGCAATCTCCAATGAATCTCTATGGGCAGAAGCCTCTCCATTATTTCCTATGGACCAAGCAATCTCCATTATTTCCCTATGGGCAAGCATCTCCAATGATTCTCTATGGGCAAGCAATCTCCATTATTTCCTATGGGCAAGCAATCTCATTATTTCCTATGGCAAGCAATCTCCAATGATTCTCTATGGCAAGCAATCTCCATTATTTCCTATGCGCAAGCAATCTCCAATGATTCTCTAAGGGGAAGCAATCTCGGTTATTTCCTATGGGTTAGGGTTAGGGTTAGGATTAGGATAGGGTTAGGATGGATTAGGATTAGGATTTGGATTACGATTGGATTAGGATTCAGGATTAGGGCCATGATTAGTGTCAGATTAGGATTAGGATTAGGGATTAGGATTCAGCATCTCCATTATTTCCCTATGGGCAAGCAATCTCCAATGAATCTCTATGGGCAAAGCAATCTCCATTATTTCCCTATGGCAACAATCTCCTATTATTTTCCTATGGGCACAAGCATCTCCATTATTTCCTATGGGCAAGCAATCCTCCATTATTTCCTATGGGCAAGCAATCTCCATTATTTTCTATGGGCAAGCAATTCTCCAATGATTCTCTATGGGCAAGCACTCCTCCATTATTTCCTATGGGCAAGCATCTCCAAGGATTTCCTCTATGGGCAAGCAATCTCCATTATTTCCTATGGGCAAGCATTTCTTATGTTTCCCTATGGGCAGTACATACGATGTTTCCCAAAGGCGCGAAATCTGTAATGATTCTCTTTGGGCAAGCAATCTCCATTATATCCTATGGGCAAGCAATCTCCAATGAATCTCTATGGCAAGCATCTCCATTATTTTCTATGGGCAAGCAATCTCCATTATTTCCTATGGGAAAGCAAGCTCCCATTACTCCTATGGGCAAGCCAATCTCCATTACAGTGGTTACCCCGGGATACGAAACCCCGCCTTATGAAATTTCCGGGATACGCAAAATCCCAAAGGAAAAAACTGTTCCGGTTCCGTTTTTTTTTCGGCTTACGAAACGAATTTTTGGTGCTTTTTCGGCGCTTTTCGCACCGAACGCGGCTTTCCAGCGCTAGCGCTATGGCTTTTTCGGGTTACGAAAAAAATCGGGTTACGAACGCCGCGGCGGAACGAATTATTTTGTAACCCGAGGCACCACTGTATTTCCTATGGGCAAGCAATCTCCAATGATTCTCTATGGGCAAGCAATCTTCATTATTTCCTCATGGCCAAACAATTTCTTAGGTTTCCCTATGGCAGGTAAATACTATGTTTCCCAAAGGGCAATAAGTCCAATGAATCTCTATCAAGCACAAGCAATCTGCATTATTTCCTATGGTGCCAAGCAATCTCCATTATTTCCTATGGCCAGAATCTCCAATGAATCTCTATGGGCAAGCAATCTCCATTATTTCCTAGGCAAGCAATCTCCATTATTTCCTATGGGCAAGCAATCTCCATGAATTCTCTATGGGCAAGCAATCTCCATTATTTCCTATGGCCAGCAATCTCTATATTTCCTATGGGAAAGCAATCTCCAAATGATTCTCTATGGCAAGCAATCTCCATTATTTCCTATGGCAAAGGAATCTCCAATGAATCTCTATGGGCAAGCAAGCTCCATTATTTCCTCATGGGCAAGCAATCTCCATTATTTCCTAGGGGCAAGCAATCTCCATTATTTCCAGGGGCAAGCAATCTCCAATGATTCTCTATGGGCAAGCAATCTCCATTATTTCCTATGGGCAAGCAATCTCCATTATTTCCTATGGGCAAGCAATCTCCAATGAATAACTCTATGGGCAAGAAATCTCCATTATTTCCTATGGGCAAGCAATCTCCATTATTTCCTATGGCCAGAACTCCAATGAATCTCTATGGGCAAGCAATCTCATTATTTCCTATGGGCAAGCAATCTCCAATTATTTCCTATGGGCAAAGCAATCTCCAATGATTCTCTATGGGCAAGCAATCTCCATTATTTTCCTATGGGCCAGCAATCTCCAATGAATCTCTATGCAAGCAAGCTCCCATTATTTCTTCCTCCTTGGGCAAGCAATCTCCAGTACTGGTATTTCCTATGGGCAAGCAATCTCCAATGATTCTCTATGGGCACAGCCAATCTCCATTATTTCCTATGGGCAAGCAATCTCCATTATTTCGTATGGGCAAGCAATCTCCAATGATTCTCTATGGGCACGCAATCTCCATTATTTCCTATGGGCAAGCATCTCCAATGATTCTCTAAGGGGAAGCCAATCTCGGTTATTTCCTATGGGTTAAGGTTAGGGTTAGGATTAGGATTAGGATTAGGATTTGATTAATATTAGGATTAGATAGGATTAGGATTAGGGCCCATGATTAGGGTAGGATTAGGAATTAGATTAGGAATTGGGATAGGCATTAGCAATCTCCATATATTTCTATGGGCAAGCAATCTCCAATATTCTCTATGGGCAAGCAATCTTCATTATTCCTCATGGCCAAACAATTTCTTAGGTTTCCCTATGGGCATGTAAATACTATTTTTCCAAAGGGCAAGTAATGTCCAAGAATCTCTATCAGCAAGCATACTCCATTATTTCCTATGGGCAAGCAATCTCCATTATTTCCTATGGGCAAGCAATTCCCAATAATCTCTATGGGCAAGCAATCTCCATTATTTCCTATGGCAAGGAACTCCAATGAATCCTCTATGGGCAAGGAATCTCCATTATTTCCTATGGGCAAGCAATCTCCATTATTTCTATGGGCAAGCAATCTCCATTATTTTCTATGGGCAAGCAATCTCCATTATTTCCTAGGGCAAGCATTCTCCAATGAATCCTCTAGGGCAAGCAAGCTCCATTATTTCCTATGGGCCAGCAATCTCCAATGAATCTCTATGGGAAGCAATCTCCCATTATTTCCTATGGGCAAGCAATCTCCAATGAATCTCTATGGGAAAGCAATCTCCATTATTTCCTATGGGCAAGCAAGCTCCGTTATTTCCTATGGCAGGAATCTCCATTATTTCCTATGGGCAAGCAATCTCCATTATTTCCTATGGGCAAGCAATCTCCATTACTTTCCTATGGTTAAGCAATCTCCATTATCTCTAAGGGCAAGCAACTCCATTATTTCCTATGAGCAAGGCAATCCCCAATGAATCTCTATGGGCAAGCAATCTCCATTCTTTCCTTATGGCCAAACAAGTTCTTAAGTTTCCCTACGGGCACGTAAATACTATGTTTCCAAAGAGCAAGAATCTGTAATGATTTTCTTTGGCATGCAATCTCATTATTACCATGGGCAAGCAATTTCTTATGTTCCCTATGGGCAGGGTACTACTATGTTTCCCAAGAGCACGAATCTGTAATGATTCTCTTTGGCAAGCAACTCCATTATATCCTATGGGCAAGCTATCCCAATCATTCTCTAAGGGGAAGCAATCTCAGTTATTTCCTATGGGTTAGGTTAGGGTTAAGGGTTAGTGTTGCGGTTTGGGGTTGGTTATGTTAGGGTTAGGTGTTAAGGTTAGGGTTAGTGTTAGGGTAGGGCTAGGGCTAGGGTTAGGCTTGGCCTAGGGCTAGGTAATAAATATTATATTTTTTTTAGTATAAATATTTTATTTAAAAGTTACATCCTACTAACAATTTTGCTACTTCACTGTTACAGTAGGATAGCGTTGGTTAGGATAGGGTTAATTTTAGTGGTAAGGGGTAGGGTTTAGCGTTGGGTTAGATTAGGATGAGGTTAGGATTAGGATTAGGGTTAGGATTAGGATTTAGGAGATTAGGCTTTGGATTAAGATTAGGATTAGGATTAGGGTAGGGCCATGATTAGGTTTGGATTAGGATTAGGATTAGGATTAGGATAGGATTAGCAATCTCCATTATTTCCTATGGGCAACCAATCTCCAATGAATCTCTATGGCAAGCAATCTCCATATTTTCCTATGGGGAAGCAATTCCCAATAATCTCTATTGGCACACAATCTCCATCTATTTCCTATGGGCAAGCAATCTCCATGATTCTCTATAGGCCAAGCAATCTCATTATTTCCTATGGGGAAGCAATCTCCAATGAATCTCTATGGGCAAGCAATCTCCATATTTTCCTATGGGAAGCAATCCCAATGATCTATGGGCAAGCAATCTCCATTATTTCCCTAGTGGTGTCAAGCACTACGTCCAATGATTCTCTATGGCAAAGCAATCCTTCATTATTTCCTCATGGCCAAACAATTTCTTAGGTTTCCCTATGGGCAGGTAAATAATATGTTTCCCAAAGGGCAAGCAATGTCCAATGAATCTCTATGGGCAAGCAATCTCCATTATTTCCTATGGGCAAGCAATCCCCAATGAGTCTCTATGGGCAAGCAATCTCCATTACTTCCTATGGCCAAGCAATCTCCAATGAATCTCTATGGGCAAGGAATCTCCATTATTTCCTATGGGCAGGCAATCTCCATTATTTCCTATGGGCAAGCGATCTCCATTATTTCCTATGGGCAAGCAATCTCCAATGATTCTCTATGGGCAAGCAATCTCCATTATTTCCTATGGGCAAGCAATCTCCAATGAATCTCTATGGACAAGTATGCTTTCCCTATGGGCAAGTATCCTTTCCCTATGGGCAAGTACTTTCCTTTGTTTTATTATGTCCCAGTTAACTGATGTGCTGGCTATGCTACCTTGGGCAATGCGGTCCAAAATATTAACTCTTTAAAGCTCTGCGTTTGCTGGCATGTTTTCCATCTCTAACCTATGGTGAGACCTACTGTGGTTCTTAACCTTGCCTGCATTCAGATCCACTAAAAATGATACCTTGCGAAAGGAAAAGAATACAAAACAGCTGATTGAGATCTGTGGAGACAATGCGCTGCAAGTGCCTTCTCAATGTATTCTGGATGGAACTCTTTATGTGGCAAGTGCCAAAAACACATACTTACATAATCCTTGTTATAAAACCTCTCCCTCTAATGCAAAAGATTAACACGATCCATGTCAAATGAGACATTTGAAAATCTACTGCGGTGTTTCTTGAACTTCTTCTTTAAGGACAACCCCAAGGCTTTAATTTTGTGGAGGGATCATTGAGAAGCAGGTTTGAGGTTGTTTTTTGCGGGAGAAAGAGGTTAGATTGATACCCCAGGAACAGAGAGGAGTAGCCTCTCCTCTTTTATACGAGATATAAAAATAGTTTTACTCATGAATACTTGTACACAGTCAACACAGGTTCATCTTGAGGAAGGTAAGAGAAGAAAGAGTGCATCATGGTATCAGGAGAGCTGTAGTATCTCACCCAGAGAGTGCTCTTATCACACATGCCACATGGAAGACAACCAGGGAGATAGAAAAAAGTGTGGGAACAGATGAGACTCCAAAGAACAAAGAAGGCTACCTGATGTAGGAAGTGGGTGTGAACACATAAACAAATACGAAGTTACTATAAACATGTTGTGCCCAAACTCCTAGACACAATCTAACTAAGGCCCTGTGTATCCACGGATTTTTGTTATCCGCATAGTCAAGCATTCATGGCTTGAAAATATTTTTTAAAAGTATAAATTCCAAATAGCAAACACTGATCTTGCCATTTTTTATAAGGTATGCCACTATATTTAATGGGTCTTGACTTCAGTGTCCATGAGGGCTTCTGGACCCAAACCCCAGTGGATAACAAGGGCCCACTGTACAGGCATGCAAAGTTCGCTAACTCCCACCAGTTTTAAAATAATCTCTGGATGGGAGATGTAGCTTTGATGATGTAGCTATGATCTGTCTCCTGATTCAACCCCTCAAAAACTACCTTAGAAGCCAGGCAGATACACCAACTGAAGCAGTACTGAGACTCATTGGCAGGATGTGTCATCCTTCAGCAATCCTCTCTCCAGCACTACAAAACTCTTCCAATTGGGACACCTGCCTGATTTCTAGGATGGAGTTTTAGGGTTATTTGCATGGTGTCATGACCATAAAAATGAACTGTAAAATGTATGAGGTCATAAGAGATTCCACCTCAATGTTAGGAAGAACCTCCTGACAGTAAGGGCTGTTCGACAGTGGAAGACACTCCATTGGAAAGTAGCGATGTCTCCTTCTTTGGAGGTCTTTAAACAGAGGCTGGATGGCCATCTGTTGGGAGTGCGTTGAGTGTTTATTGCTGCATGGCAGAACAGGATTGGACTGGATGGCCACTGTGGTCTATTCCAACTCTATGGAGATCATCATATGAAGCTTCTCTCCCAATGCTGTTGCGGCTTTTTAAACACCCAACACAGCAACAATTCTTTTCACATTACCATGCAACTGAGGACTGATAACAGATGGGCTATGCATCTTATCGCACTACCATTCTGTTTTCTGGTCAGCTATCCAAGATTACCAGTAACTAAGTAAGTAGTCTTGTCTTCACTATGAATGGGGTGAAACTGGTTTAAATTCCCTTTCTCCTGCCTCCTTGTGGATAAGAAGTCTTGCTTTCATTGGGAATTGGAGCGGGATGCAGTGAAACTTGTTTAAATCCCCTTCTCTCTGTATTATCCCAGAATGACCTATCACATATATTTAAATAATGGGTTAACTGCAGGTTTGACAGCTATTCACGGGGTTTTTCCATTCATTAGAAGCAGCAGCAGAATCACAGATTGACTACAGGATACCTACTGCCTGGTCATAATGTATTGCGATAAGATTTCGCGATTCCAGTTTCAATCCCACTTCTATCCCGTTATTTAAGAACAGTGCAATAATCTCCTATGATTCTATGATTCTATAAATCCAGTTTACAACATTATAAATATTAAACAGGACACCAACAAAACATGTTTTTGAGATTTTTGTCTGCCCTTCACTTCTCAGGTTGTCCCCAGCGTTCACTACACCTTGCTTAACAGATTAAGAAAAAAGACGAAAGCTATGAACTACTGAACTAGTTATATACTGAGAATAAATCACTGAAGATTTAGATGCTAAGAGGGCATTGGTACCATGAAACAGCAAGATAAGATTTGACCTTTTAAAAAAAGTGACTGTGACAACCTGAGTGGTGACATTAATATAAGGGCTTGTGAACTACTTAAAAGGCATCAGAAAGAGCTCATGAATGAAAGTAGGTAATATATGACTCTGTCTGAAGGTACTATAGTGACCAAAACAAAACAAAGGTCTCGAGCGGAGGAGGATTATGAATGGAAATGAATACTGTAGCTGAATTTAACCATTAGAGTGATTAGACTTTAAATTCACTTGCACAGCTTCCTTTGGAAACAATTTTATTGAGAAAAATAACAGATGCAATTTGTTCTTCAGTGCAAGATTTGAAAGCTCTCCGAATTTGAGATAGATGTTCCTAACATGAGCTACAAGAGCCAGTGTGGTATAGTGGTTTGTGTGGTGGACTAGGATTCTGAAGAACAGGGTTCAAATCCCACTCAGCCATGAAAACCCACTGAGTGGCCTTGGGCAAGTGACATTCTCTCCGCCTCAGAAGAAGACAAATGCAAACTTTCTCTGAACAAATCTTGCCAGGAAAACCTTGATATGTCTCTGCAATGGCCTGCGTGCAGCCTTTGGGAAACGTTGCCTTCCCATTCCCATAGGTTCTGGTGTTAATTTTCAAAACGTTTTCCAACAAAGTGTGCTAGTTTTGCAAACGCAGCCTTTAGCGACTCTAAATATTTATCTGTTTTCACACTTCTGGGAACAAGAACCACATGCATCAAAAACCTTGTTTTCAGTGGGGACTCACTAACCTTTAGTTACCCCTGTTAGGTAACTGGGCTGCTTCCACCGTGTTGTTCGGTGACCCATTTCTCTATGTATGCAGTGGATTCATGAGTTATGAAAGGTGTTTTCTGTCCTGTCGGTAGGTTATGCTTACTCTCCTGACCCCAATATCCCAAGTTATGGAGGCAACACACATCAGCAAATGGCTTTTAAAAAAACAAACAGCAGATAGCAGATTTCCAGGGAATAAGGTTAAAGTCTTTTTATGCCCCAGGTCATGGATTGCAGAAATAGGTGGAAAAGAAGGCTGACAAATATGCACAAGGCAGGCAGTCTGTCAGCTTCCCTGGGACATCCTTTAAATGTGTTGGACTACAACTACCATTATTCCCAGACAACACTTCTATTGCCCATGCTGACTAGGACTGGTGTTTTTAGTCCAACATATCATGATTTGGAAAGGCTGACATCAAGTTTGGAAGCCATCTGGTACTAAGTTCAACTCAGACGAGAGTTCAAATCCCTCCTTACTTACAAAGCTGCTCGAAAGGATTAAACAAGCCCTCCTTTTAGCTGGAATTATAGCCCAGAGAGGATAAAATGGGGGATCATAAAATTCTTTTGTTTCCAAAGAGAGTAGCATAAATAGTTTTTTCCTTGAAACCACTGAGGACTCAGGAGTGTGTCAGCCTTCCATACAAGGTTAAATTGGTCGGTGTGACAAGGGGTGCATCTACACTGCAGAATTAATGTAATTTGTGGCTCAATGTTATGGAATTCTGGAATCTGTAGTTTTGTGAGATATACTTTGATTTGGATTTCCTGCATGGCAGGGGGTTGGACTGGATGGCCCTTGAGGTCTCTTCCAGCTCTATTATTCTATGACTCTATGATTTAACCTTCTCTGTCAGAGAGCTCTGGTGCCACAGCAAACTACAAATCCTAGGATTCCATAGCACTGAGCCATGACAGTTAAAGTGCTCTCATACTGCATTAATTCTGCAGTGTGGCAGCAGCCACGGTGGAGAAAAGAATTTAAACATAGCTAACAGAAGAGGCAGAAGCCTGAGCTTTTGCAGCTGGCGGAATTCATGCAGTTTGAGAGCGCTTTGACTGTCATGGCTCAGTGCTGTAGAATCCTGGGATTTGTAGTTTGCTGTGTCATCAGAGCAGTCTGACAGAGAAGGCGAAATTTTTTGCATGTATTCAAAGGGACATTGGACCTTACCACACGGGGGCTTTTTGAGCGTCAGTTCGCATTGGCCGATTCGTATTCACGTCATATCGCATCGTTCATCCACACTTGCGCTCTCTGAATACGCTTTGCCGATTCGTATTTGCGTCATATCGCATCATTCATCCACACCTGGGCGGCCTTCCGGATCGAGGTCTTGCACATCGGCCAATGTGTATTCACGCAAAGCGAAACCAGTGCAGATTGGATCACTACACCAGCGCAATACAATGTGTGTTCGCCGATGCGCATTGGCAGCTTTGCGCATGCTCTGTGGGACTCTGAACGGGGCGCAACATTTTTAACTTCCGGGGGTGAAGAATAAGGTCACTGTTTAGCGCAGTATATCGCGAGATTTGCTCCCTTTAGCCACTTACGAAAGGGGTATGCACCATCTGTATATATGTGTGTGTGTGTGTGTGTGTGTGTGTATATATATATATATGCACACACATAAATACATACATACATACTTATATATATATACACATGGTGGTACAGCTAAAAGTGTGATGCCTTTTTTATGTGTACACACACATTTGTCTGTATGAGATTATATATATATATCTGTATATATGTGTCTTTTTAGATTGTAAGCCTGAGGGCAGGGAACCGTCCAATTAAAAAGATTGT
>NC_056528.1:37386784-37388173 GCF_019175285.1 Sceloporus undulatus | reverse complement strand
TTGTTGGGATCCTCTTTTTCCCCCTTTTTTGAAGATGGGGACAACGTCTGCCCTCCTCCAGTCTGCTGGGACTTCTCCTGTTCTCCAGGAGTTCTCAAAGATTTTTGCCAATGGCTCCAATATTACATTTGCCAGTTCTTTTAATACCCTTGGATGGAGTTCATCTGGTCCTGGAGACTTAAATTCATTTAGATTGACAAGGTATTCCTCTACTATTTCTTTACTTCTTCTGTGCTGAAATTCCCCTATTCTGTCCTCTGCTCCATTGTCCTCAGGTTGAGCACCTTTTTCCTTTTCTGAGAAGACTGAGGCAAAGAAGGTGTTGAGCAATTCTGCCTTTTCTCTGTCCCCTGTTAGCATTTCGCCATCTTCTCCATGCAGTGGCCCTACCGTTTCCTTCTTCTTCTTTTTGCTGTGGACATATCCAAAACAGCCCTTTTTATTGTTCTTAACCTCTCTAGCAAGCCTGAGTTCATTCTGCACTTTAGCTTTTCTGACTTTACCCCTACATCTGCTTGCTATTTGTTTGAATTCCTCTTTGGTGATTTCCCCATTTTTCCATTTCTGATACATGTTCTGTTTAAAACTTAGCTCAGTTGAAAATTCCTTAGTCATCCATCCTGGTTTCTTGAGACACCTCCCATTTTTCTTCCTCATTGGAACTATTTCAAATTGTGCCTTCAGTATCTCTCTTTTGAGAAAGTCCCATCTGTCTTGAACTCCCTTATCTTTTAGTATTCCTGACCATGGGATCACCCCCAGTATTTCTCTATGTTTACTAAAATCCGCTCTCCTAAAATCTAGAATGCATGTCTGACTATGCCTGGCTTCTCCTTTCCATTGTATAACAAACTCCAGGAGAACATAGTCACTTCCACCTAAGGATCCCACCCCTTGTACTCCGTTAACTAGGTCATCCCTGTTGGTTAGGATCAGATCCAAAATAGCTGACCCCCGTGTTGCCTCTTCCACCTTTTGGACAATGAAACTGTCTCCAAGGCAAGTGAGGAATTTGCTAGACCTTGAGGATTTGGCTGAGTTTGACTTCCAGCAAATATCAGGATAGTTGAAGTCACCCATTACTACTACATCTCTCCTTTTCTGAGTGTGTGGTCATCTGTTCTACAAAGGCATCATCCAATTCCTCCATCTGACTTGGGGGTCTGTAGTAGACTCCCACAATAACATCCCTGTTGTTTCCCTCCCCTTTAATTTTTATCCAGATGCTCTTCACCTGGCTTCCAGGATCGATGTCCTGGATCTCTTCACTGGTGTAAATGTCCCTGACGCATAGGGCTATTCCTCCTCCTTTCCTGTTTGGCCTATTTTATATTATTATTATTATTATTATTATTATTATTATTATTATTATTATTATTATTATTATTA
>NC_056528.1:37384119-37386774 GCF_019175285.1 Sceloporus undulatus | reverse complement strand
CTCTTGAAAAGGTTATACCCCTCTATTCCTACATTCCAATCATAAGACTCATCCCACCAGGTTTCAGTGATGCATATTTGCTTTGTTGTATTAGGAGTTCAAGTTCAGCTTGCTTATTTCCCATACTCTGTTCATTAGTGTAGAGACATTTAACACCATGTGTTCCCTTTACTTGCTGCCTGTGCAAACATTTTTTTCTCCCACTGTTGGGTCCTTGCACTGTTTGTCTTGTTTCCTCTATGACAGTTAGGCTATTTTCTCCATCCCTGCTGTCTCCCTCCCCCACATAACTCAGTTTAAAGCCCTCCTGATCAAATTCTTGAGACTATTGGCAAAAAGTTTCTGCCAACTGCCGTGAGATGCAACCCATCCCTTTCCAGAAGTCCTTCCTCATGGAACCGCAGCCCATGATCAAAGAATCCAAACCGTTCTTGGCGGCACAATCTATGGAGCCAGTTGTTTATACAGTGGTACCTCGGGATACGAAATACCCAGGTTACGAATTTTTCGGGATACGAATAAATCCCATAGGGATTTATTGTTTCGGGTTACGAAAGTTTTTTCGGGTTACGAAAAAACTCCGGCGCTGTTTTAAATGGAGCCGCGGCAGAGCCGCGGCTTTTTTCCCCATTAGCGCCTATGGCAATTCGGCTTACGAAGGTTTTTCGGGTTACGAAATTAGCCGCGGAACGAATTAATTTCGTAACCCGAGGCACCACTGTATCCGCTATATTCTTCTCCCTTCCTGGACCATGCCCTTTGACTGTGAGAAGAGATGAGATGACAACCTGCGCATCCACCTCTTTCAACTTTCTACCCAAAGCCTCATAATCCCTTATGATATTCTGAAGGCTGTGCCTTGCAGTATCACTGGTTCCCACATGAGCCAAAAGAAAGGGATAATGGTCAGTGGGCTTGACAAGTCTTGTCAGTCTCTCTGTCACATCATGGATCTTTGCCCCAGGGAGACAACACACTTCCCGGGACATCTTGTCAGGCCTGCAAACCACTGGTTCAGTGCCTCTCAGCAAGGAGTCCCCCACGACCACCACACGCCTCCTCCGAGGCTTAGCAGCAACTGTTCCCTTTGGTGGTACTCCCAGGACCCCCTGCTCTGTCCCTGAAGTCTGTCCATGCTGCTCTTCCTCATCATCTCTGATAACAGACAGAGATTCAAATTGATTCTGTAGCTGCAATCTCCCAGAACGTTCCCTGGTTTTCCTAGTTCTATGTGTGATTTTCCTCCAACCATCTACTTCTGTAGTATGTGAAGTGACCTCCTCCTCCCCAGCAACTTCCTCTGTGTGTTTTCCGTTCAGGACCATCTGGTCCATTCTGGTCAGGAAAACCTCTTGCTCCCTATGATGCTGAGTTGTAGCTACCTGGGCCTCCAGCTGCTGTACTTTCACTTCTAAGAGGGCCACCAACTTGCTCTTAGTGCAGGTGAAGTTCCCCACATCTCTAGGCAAGAATACAAACATCTCACAAGTCTTGCAGGTGATTGCAGCAGGGCCTTCAGTGTCAATACTGAAAAGTCTTAAGGAGGCACTGAACAAGACTGTGGGCTTCCCCTGCTAAACACCAGTGTAAAGAACCCCTGTGGGCCTCTGTTAAAGAGCTCAGTGAACTGGGACTCTAGTTATGTACAGCGCTCCTGGCTACTAGTTAGTTCAGAGGCAAGTCTCTGTTGCACATCCTCTGAGCAAAGTTCCCACAAGCCCTTTAATTAAAAAAGGGAAAGGAAAATGTGGAAAATTAAAGGAGAACCTCTCCAACAATGTTCTCATGTCAGCTTTTCCTCTGTTCTCCAAACCCTCCTTGACTATACAAGAAAAACTTGCTTTGGAAATAGGCTTCTAGCTCCTTCCACAGCAGCAGCCTAAGTTTAAAAGTTTAGATCCAGTAAGCTGAGATACAAGATCCCACTTGCTAGCTCACCACTTCAGACTCCAAGCATTTTAGTACCGATTTTTATCAAAGAAACAATGCAAGTGAACCAAACAATATATATTTAAAGTTAAATCAAAACACATGTTATAACTAAAACAGAACAGATTCATCTCCATAGACTCAACAATCAATAGTATTGCATAAGGAAACCCCTGATTTTTGACTGCAGGTAAAATAGTCCTATTTTCCAACCAGCCTAAAGAGGTATGCTTTTTTTCTGGAAAGTGGCCCCAGAATAAATCACTCACTCACTCACACACACACACACACACACACACACACACACACCACTCTGGTTAGTTAGCAGTCCTACCTAGCAAAGCCATGGTCAACCCAGGCATAAGACGTATGTGACAGTTAAGTGACAGGAAGTCACTTGCTTTGCATGCAGAAGGTCCTAGTTTCACCTCCTGCCAGTGAAGGAAAAGTTCTGTCTGTCAGAGACCCAGATGGACACTGCCATTCATAGTTGACAAGAACTCCAGTGATTTCTTCTGAAAGGCATGTATGTTTCTGATATAAAAAAATAATGCTATCCTATGGGGGTTTATGAGACCCAGCTTGGCATAGTGGTTTGAGTGTCGGATTATAACTCCAGAGACCAGTGTTTGATTCCCCACTCAACCATGGAAACCCACTGGGTGATCTTGGGCAAGTCACATACTCTCAGCCTCAGGGGAAGGCAGTAGCAAACCTCCTCTGAAC